>NW_027222494.1:0-22178 GCF_030179895.1 Drosophila kikkawai | reverse complement strand
GTTTTGCCTTCTTCTTCGTTATTAAGTCTTCTACTCCTTCTTTTTTGCCTTCTTCTTCGTTATTTAGTCTTCTACTCCTTCTTTTTTGCCTTCTTCTTCGTTATTTAGTCTTCTACTCCTTCTTTTTTGCCTTCTTCTTCGTTATTTAGTCTTCTACTCCTTCTTTTTTGCCTTTTTCTTCGTTATTTAGTCTTCTACTCCTTCTTTTTTGCCTTCTTCTTCGTTATTTAGTCTTCTACTCCTTCTTTTTTGCCTTCTTCTTCGTTATTTAGTCTTCTACTCCTTCTTTTTTGCCTTCTTCTTCGTTATTTAGTCTTCTACTCCTTCTTTTTTGCCTTCTTCTTCGTTATTTAGTCTTCTACTCCTCCTTTTTTGCCTTCTTCTTTGTTATTTAGTCTTCTACTCCTTCTTTTTTGCCTTCTTCTTCGTTATTTAGTCTTCTACCCCTTCTTTTTTGCCTTTTTCTTTGTTATTTAGTCTTCTACTCCTTCTTTTTTGCCTTCTTCTTCGTTATTTAGTCTTCTACTCCTTCTTTTTTGCCTTCTTCTTCGTTATTTAGTCTTCTACTCCTTCTTTTTTGCCTTCTTCTTCGTTATTTAGTCTTCTACTTCTTCTTTTTTGCCTTCTTCGTTATTTAGTCTTCCACTCCTTCTTTTTTGCCTTCTTCTTTGTTATTTAGTCTTCTACTCCTTCTTTTTTTGCCTTCTTCTTCGTTATTAAGTCTTCTACTCCTTCTTTTTTGCCTTCTTCTTCGTTATTTAGTCTTCTACTCCTTCTTTTTTTTTTATTCTTCTCTGTTATTTAGTCTTTTACTCCTTCTTTTTTGCCTTCTTCTTCGTTATTAAGTCTTCTACTCCTTCTTTTTTGCCTCCTTCTTCGTTATTTAGTCTTCTACTCCTTCTTTTTTGCCTTCTTCTTCGTTATTTAGTCTTCTACTCCTTCTTTTTTGCCTTCTTCTTCGTTATTTAGTCTTCTACTCCTTCTTTTTTGCCTTCTTCTTCGTTATTTAGTCTTCTACTCCTTCTTTTTTGCCTTCTTCTTCGTTATTTAGTCTTCTACTCCTTCTTTTTTGCCTTCTTCTTTGTTATTTAGTCTTCTACTCTTTCTTTTTTGCCTTCTTCTTCGTTATTTAGTCTTCTACTCCTTCTTTTTTGCCTTCTTCTTCGTTATTTAGTCTTCTACTCCTTCTTTTTTGCCTTCTTCTTTGTTATTTAGTCTTCTACTCCTTCTTTTTTTGATTCTTCTTCATTATTTAGTCTTTTACTCCTTCTTTTTTGCCTTCTTCTTCGTTATTTAGTCTTCTACTCCTTCTTTTTTGCCTTCTTCTTCGTTATTTAGTCTTCTACTCCTTCTTTTTTGCCTTCGTTATTTAGTCTTCTACTCCTTCTTTTTTGCCTTCTTCTTCGTTATTTAGTCTTCTACTCCTTCTTTTTTGCCTTCTTCTTCGTTATTTAGTCTTCTACTCCTTCTTTTTTGCCTTCTTCTTCGTTATTTAGTCTTCTACTCCTTCTTTTTTGCCTTCTTCTTCGTTATTTAGTCTTCTACTCCTTCTTTTTTGCCTTCTTCTTCGTTATTTAGTCTTCTACTCCTTCTTTTTTGCCTTCTTCTTCGTTATTTAGTCTTCTACTCCTTCTTTTTTGCCTTCTTCTTCGTTATTTAGTCTTCTACTCCTTCTTTTTTGCCTTCTTCTTCGTTATTAGTCTTCTACTCCTTCTCCTTCTTTTTTGCCTTCTTCTTCGTTATTAGTCTTCTACTCCTTCTTTTTTGCCTTCTTCTTCGTTATTTAGTCTTCTACTCCTTCTTTTTTGCCTTCTTCTTCGTTATTTAGTCTTCTACTCCTTCTTTTTTACCTTCTTCTTCGTTATTTAGTCTTCTACTCCTTCTTTTTTGCCTTCTTCTTTGTTATTTAGTCTTCTACTCCTTCTTTTTTGCCTTCTTCTTCGTTATTTAGTCTTCTCCTTCTTTTTTGCCTTCTTCTTCGTTATTTAGTCTTCTACTCCTTCTTTTTTGCCTTCTTCTTCGTTATTTAGTCTTCCACTCCTTCTTTTTTGCCTTCTTCTTTGTTATTTAGTCTTCTACTCCTTCTTTTTTTGATTCTTCTTCGTTATTTAGTCTTTTACTCCTTCTTTTTTGCCTTCTTCTTCGTTATTTAGTCTTCTACTCCTTCTTTTTTGCCTTCTTCTTCGTTATTTAGTCTTCTACTCCTTCTTTTTTGCCTTCTTCTTCGTTATTTAGTCTTCTACTTCTTCTTTTTTGCCTTCTTCGTTATTTAGTCTTCTACTCCTTCTTTTTTTGCCTTCTTCTTCGTTATTAAGTCTTCTACTCCTTCTTTTTTGCCTTCTTCTTCGTTATTTAGTCTTCTACTCCTTCTTTTTTGCCTTCTTCTTCGTTATTTAGTCTTCTACTCCTTCTTTTTTGCCTTCTTCTTCGTTATTTAGTCTTCTACTCCTTCTTTTTTGCCTTCTTCGTTATTTAGTCTTCCACTCCTTCTTTTTTGCCTTCTTCTTTGTTATTTAGTCTTCTACTCCTTCTTTTTTTGCCTTCTTCTTCGTTATTAAGTCTTCTACTCCTTCTTTTTGCCTTCTTCTTCGTTATTTAGTCTTCTACTCCTTCTTTTTTGCCTTCTTCATCGTTATTTCGTCTTCTACTCCTTCTTTTTTGCCTTCTTCTTCGTTATTTAGTCTTCTACTCCTTCTTTTTTGCCTTCTTCTTCGTTATTTAGTCTTCTAACCCTTCTTTTTTGCCTTTTTCTTTGTTATTTAGTCTTCTACTCCTTCTTTTTTGCCTTCTTCTTCGTTATTTAGTCTTCTACTCCTTCTTTTTTGCCTTCTTCTTCGTTATTTAGTCTTCTACTCCTTCTTTTTTGCCTTCTTCTTCGTTATTTAGTCTTCTACTTCTTCTTTTTTGCCTTCTTCGTTATTTAGTCTTCCACTCCTTCTTTTTTGCCTTCTTCTTCGTTATTTAGTCTTCTACTTCTTCTTTTTTGCCTTCTTCGTTATTTAGTCTTCCACTCCTTCTTTTTTGCCTTCTTCTTCGTTATTTAGTCTTCTACTCCTTCTTTTTTGCCTTCTTCTTCGTTATTTAGGCTTCTACTCCTTCTTTTTTGCCTTCTTCGTTATTTAGTCTTCTACTCCTTCTTTTTTTGCCTTCTTCTTCGTTATTAAGTCTTCTACTCCTTCTTTTTTGCCTTCTTTTTCGTTATTTAGTCTTCTACTCCTTCTTTTTTGCCTTCTTCTTCGTTATTTAGTCTTCTACTCCTTCTTTTTTGCCTTCTTCTTCGTTATTTAGTCTTCTACTCCTTCTTTTTTGCCTTCTTCTTTGTTATTTAGTCTTCTACTCCTTCTTTTTTGCCTTCTTCTTCGTTATTTAGTCTTCTACTCCTTCTTTTTTGCCTTCTTCTTCGTTATTTAGTCTTCTACTCCTTCTTTTTGGCCTTCTTCTTCGTTATTTAGTCTTCTACTCCTTCTTTTTTGCCTTCTTCTTCGTTATTTAGTCTTCTACTCCTTCTTTTTTGCCGTCTTCTTCGTTATTTAGTCTTCTACTCCTTCTTTTTTTTGGATTCTTCTTCGTTATTTAGTCTTCTACTCCTTCTTTTTTGCCTTCTTCTTCGTTATTTAGTCTTCTACATCTTCTTTTTTGCCTTCTTCGTTATTTAGTCTTCTACTCCTTCTTTTTTTGCCTTCTTCTTCGTTATTAAGTCTTCTACTCCTTCTTTTTTGCCTTCTTCTTCGTTATTTAGTCTTCTACTCCTTCTTTTTTGCCTTCTTCTTCGTTATTTAGTCTTCTACTCCTTCTTTTTTGCCTTCTTCTTTGTTATTTAGTCTTCTACTCCTTCTTTTTTGCCTTCTTCTTCGTTATTTAGTCTTCTACTCCTTCTTTTTTGCCTTCTTCTTCGTTATTTAGTCTTCCACTCCTTCTTTTTTGCCTTCTTCTTTGTTATTTAGTCTTCTACTCCTTCTTTTTTTGATTCTTCTTCGTTATTTAGTCTTTTACTCCTTCTTTTTTGCCTTTTTCTTCGTTATTTAGTCTTCTACTCCTTCTTTTTTGCCTTCTTCTTCGTTATTTAGTCTTCTACTCCTTCTTTTTTGCCTTCTTCTTCGTTATTTAGTCTTCTACTTCTTCTTTTTTGCCTTCTTCGTTATTTAGTCTTCTACACCTTCTTTTTTTGCCTTCTTCTTCGTTATTAAGTCTTCTACTCCTTCTTTTTTGCCTTCTTCTTCGTTATTTAGTCTTCTACTCCTTCTTTTTTGCCTTCTTCGTTATTTAGTCTTCTACTCCTTCTTTTTTTGATTCTTCTTCGTTATTTAGTCTTCTACTCCTTCTTTTTTGCCTTCTTCTTCGTTATTTAGTCTTCTACTCCTTCTTTTTTGCCTTCTTCTTCGTTATTTAGTCTTCTACTCCTTCTTTTTTGCCTTCTTCTTCGTTATTTAGTCTTCTACTTCTTCTTTTTTGCCTTCTTCGTTATTTAGTCTTCTACTCCTTCTTTTTTTGCCTTCTTCTTCGTTATTAAGTCTTCTACTCCTTCTTTTTTGCCTTCTTCTTCGTTATTTAGTCTTCTACTCCTTCTTTTTTGCCTTCTTCTTCGTTATTTAGTCTTCTACTCCTTCTTTTTTGCCTTCTTCTTCGTTATTTAGTCTTCTACTCCTTCTTTTTTGCCTTCTTCGTTATTTAGTCTTCTACTCCTTCTTTTTTGCCTTCTTCTTCGTTATTTAGTCTTCTACTCCTTCTTTTTTGCCTTCTTCTTCGTTATTAGTCTTTTTTACCTTCTTCTTCGTTATTTAGTCTTCTACTCCTTCTTTTTTGCCTTCTTCTTCGTTATTTAGTCTTCTACTCCTTCTTTTTTGCCTTCTTCTTCGTTATTTAGTCTTCTACTCCTTCTTTTTTGCCTTCTTCTTCGTTATTTAGTCTTCTAATCCTTCTTTTTTGCCTTCTTCTTTGTTATTTAGTCTTCTACTCCTTCTTTTTTGCCTTCTTCTTCGTTATTTAGTCTTCTACTCCTTCTTTTTTGCCTTCTTCTTCGTTATTTAGTCTTCTACTCCTTCTTTTTTGCCTTCTTCTTCGTTATTTAGTCTTCTACTTCTTCTTTTTTGCCTTCTTCGTTATTTAGTCTTCCACTCCTTCTTTTTTGCCTTCTTCTTCGTTATTTAGTCTTCTACTTCTTCTTTTTTGCCTTCTTCGTTATTTAGTCTTCCACTCCTTCTTTTTTGCCTTCTTCTTCGTTATTTAGTCTTCTACTCCTTCTTTTTTGCCTTCTTCTTCGTTATTTAGGCTTCTACTCCTTCTTTTTTGCCTTCTTCTTCGTTATTTAGTCTTCTACTCCTTCTTTTTTTGCCTTCTTCTTCGTTATTAAGTCTTCTACTCCTTCTTTTTTGCCTTCTTTTTCGTTATTTAGTCTTCTACTCCTTCTTTTTTGCCTTCTTCTTCGTTATTTAGTCTTCTACTCCTTCTTTTTTGCCTTCTTCTTCGTTATTTAGTCTTCTACTCCTTCTTTTTTGCCTTCTTCTTCGTTATTTAGGCTTCTACTCCTTCTTTTTTGCCTTCTACGTTATTTAGTCTTCTACTCCTTCTTTTTTGCCTTCTTCTTCGTTATTAAGTCTTCTACTCCTTCTTTTTTGCCTTCTTTTTCGTTATTTAGTCTTCTACTCCTTCTTTTTTGCCTTCTTCTTCGTTATTTAGTCTTCTACTCCTTCTTTTTTGCCTTCTTCTTCGTTATTTAGTCTTCTACTCCTTCTTTTTTGCCTTCTTCTTTGTTATTTAGTCTTCTACTCCTTCTTTTTTGCCTTCTTCTTCGTTATTTAGTCTTCTACTCCTTCTTTTTTGCCTTCTTCTTCGTTATTTAGTCTTCTACTCCTTCTTTTTGGCCTTCTTCTTCGTTATTTAGTATTCTACTCCTTCTTTTTTGCCTTCTTCTTCGTTATTTAGTCTTCTACTCCTTCTTTTTTGCCTTCTTCTTCGTTATTTAGTCTTCTACTCCTTCTTTTTGGCCTTCTTCTTCGTTATTTAGTCTTCTACTCCTTCTTTTTTGCCTTCTTCTTCGTTATTTAGTCTTCTACTCCTTCTTTTTTGCCGTCTTCTTCGTTATTTAGTCTTCTACTCCTTCTTTTTTTTGGATTCTTCTTCGTTATTTAGTCTTCTACTCCTTCTTTTTTGCCTTCTTCTTCGTTATTTAGTCTTCTACTTCTTCTTTTTTGCCTTCTTCGTTATTTAGTCTTCTACTCCTTCTTTTTTTGCCTTTTTCTTCGTTATTAAGTCTTCTACTCCTTCTTTTTTGCCTTCTTCTTCGTTATTTAGTCTTCAACTCCTTCTTTTTTGCCTTCTTCTTCGTTATTTAGTCTTCTACTCCTTCTTTTTTGCCTTCTTCTTTGTTATTTAGTCTTCTACTCCTTCTTTTTTGCCTTCTTCTTCGTTATTTAGTCTTCTACTCCTTCTTTTTTGCCTTCTTCTTCGTTATTTAGTCTTCCACTCCTTCTTTTTTGCCTTCTTCTTTGTTATTTAGTCTTCTACTCCTTCTTTTTTTGATTCTTCTTCGTTATTTAGTCTTTTACTCCTTCTTTTTTGCCTTTTTCTTCGTTATTTAGTCTTCTACTCCTTCTTTTTTGCCTTCTTCTTCGTTATTTAGTCTTCTACTCCTTCTTTTTTGCCTTCTTCTTCGTTATTTAGTCTTCTACTTCTTCTTTTTTGCCTTCTTCGTTATTTAGTCTTCTACACCTTCTTTTTTTGCCTTCTTCTTCGTTATTAAGTCTTCTACTCCTTCTTTTTTGCCTTCTTCTTCGTTATTTAGTCTTCTACTCCTTCTTTTTTGCCTTCTTCTTCGTTATTTAGTCTTCTATTCCTTCTTTTTTGCCTTCTTCTTCGTTATTTAGTCTTCTAATCCTTCTTTTTTGCCTTTTCTTCGTTATTTAGTCTTCTACTCCTTCTTTTTTGCCTTCTTCTTCGTTATTTAGTCTTCTACTCCTTCTTTTTTGCCTTCTTCTTCGTTATTTAGTCTTCTACTCCTTCTTTTTTGCCTTCTTCTTCGTTATTTAGTCTTCTACTCCTTCTTTTTTGCCTTCTTCTTCGTTATTTAGTCTTCTACTCCTCCTTTTTTGCCTTCTTCTTTGTTATTTAGTCTTCTACTCCTTCTTTTTTGCCTTCTTCTTCGTTATTTAGTCTTCTACCCCTTCTTTTTTGCCTTTTTCTTTGTTATTTAGTCTTCTACTCCTTCTTTTTTGCGTTCTTCTTCGTTATTTAGTCTTCTACTCCTTCTTTTTTGCCTTCTTCTTCGTTATTTAGTCTTCTACTCCTTCTTTTTTGCCTTCTTCTTCGTTATTTAGTCTTCTACTCCTTCTTTTTTTTTATTCTTCTTCGTTATTTAGTCTTTTACTCCTTCTTTTTTGCCTTCTTCTTCGTTATTAAGTCTTCTACTCCTTCTTTTTTGCCTCCTTCTTCGTTATTTAGTCTTCTACTCCTTCTTTTTTGCCTTCTTCTTCGTTATTTAGTCTTCTACTCCTTCTTTTTTGCCTTCTTCTTCGTTATTTAGTCTTCTACTCCTTCTTTTTTGCCTTCTTCTTCGTTATTTAGTCTTCTACTCCTTCTTTTTTGCCTTCTTCTTCGTTATTTAGTCTTCTACTCCTTCTTTTTTGCCTTCTTCTTCGTTATTTAGTCTTCTACTCCTTCTTTTTTGCCTTCTTCTTCGTTATTTAGTCTTCTACTCCTTCTTTTTTGCCTTTTTCTTCGTTATTTAGTCTTCTACTCCTTCTTTTTTGCCTTCTTCTTCGTTATTTAGTCTTCTACTCCTTCTTTTTTGCCTTCTTCTTCGTTATTTAGTCTTCTACTCCTTCTTTTTTGCCTTCTTCTTCGTTATTTAGTCTTCTACTCCTTCTTTTTTGCCTTCTTCTTCGTTATTTAGTCTTCTACTCCTCCTTTTTTGCCTTCTTCTTTGTTATTTAGTCTTCTACTCCTTCTTTTTTTTTTGATTCTTCTTCGTTATTTAGTCTTCTACCCCTTCTTTTTTGCCTTTTTCTTTGTTATTTAGTCTTCTACTCCTTCTTTTTTGCCTTCTTCTTCGTTATTTAGTCTTCTACTCCTTCTTTTTTGCCTTCTTCTTCGTTATTTAGTCTTCTACTCCTTCTTTTTTGCCTTCTTCTTCGTTATTTAGTCTTCTACTTCTTCTTTTTTGCCTTCTTCGTTATTTAGTCTTCCACTCCTTCTTTTTTGCCTTCTTCTTTGTTATTTAGTCTTCTACTCCTTCTTTTTTTGCCTTCTTCTTCGTTATTAAGTCTTCTACTCCTTCTTTTTGCCTTCTTCTTCGTTATTTAGTCTTCTACTCCTTCTTTTTTTTTTATTCTTCTTCGTTATTTAGTCTTTTACTCCTTCTTTTTTGCCTTCTTCTTCGTTATTAAGTCTTCTACTCCTTCTTTTTTGCCTCCTTCTTCGTTATTTAGTCTTCTACTCCTTCTTTTTTGCCTTCTTCTTCGTTATTTAGTCTTCTACTCCTTCTTTTTTGCCTTCTTCTTCGTTATTTAGTCTTCTACTCCTTCTTTTTTGCCTTCTTCTTCGTTATTTAGTCTTCTACTCCTTCTTTTTTGCCTTCTTCTTCGTTATTTAGTCTTCTACTCCTTCTTTTTTGCCTTCTTCTTTGTTATTTAGTCTTCTACTCTTTCTTTTTTGCCTTCTTCTTCGTTATTTAGTCTTCTACTCCTTCTTTTTTGCCTTCTTCTTCGTTATTTAGTCTTCTACTCCTTCTTTTTTGCCTTCTTCTTTGTTATTTAGTCTTCTACTCCTTCTTTTTTTGATTCTTCTTCATTATTTAGTCTTTTACTCCTTCTTTTTTGCCTTCTTCTTCGTTATTTAGTCTTCTACTCCTTCTTTTTTGCCTTCTTCTTCGTTATTTAGTCTTCTACTCCTTCTTTTTTGCCTTCTTCTTCGTTTTTTAGTCTTCTACTTCTTCTTTTTTGCCTTCTTCGTTATTTAGTCTTCCACTCCTTCTTTTTTGCCTTCTTCTTTGTTATTTAGTCTTCTACTCCTTCTTTTTTGCCTTCTTCTTCGTTATTAAGTCTTCTACTCCTTCTTTTTGCCTTCTTCTTCGTTATTTAGTCTTCTACTCCTTCTTTTTTGCCTTCTTCTTCGTTATTTCGTCTTCTACTCCTTCTTTTTTGCCTTCTTCTTCGTTATTTAGTCTTCTACTCCTTCTTTTTTGCCTTCTTCTTCGTTATTTAGTCTTCTACTCCTTCTTTTTTGCCTTCTTCTTCGTTATTTAGTCTTCTACTCCTTCTTTTTTGCCTTCTTCTTCGTTATTTAGTCTTCTACTCCTTCTTCTTTGCCTTCTTCTTCGTTATTTAGTCTTCTACTCCTTCTTTTTTGCCTTCTTCTTCGTTATTTAGTCTTCTACTCCTTCTTTTTTGCCTTCTTCTTCGTTATTTAGTCTTCTACTCCTTTTTTTTTGCCTTCTTCTTCGTTATTTAGTCTTCTACTCCTTCTTTTTTGCCTTCTTCTTCGTTATTTAGTCTTCTACTCCTTCTTTTTTGCCTTCTTCTTCGTTATTTAGTCTTCTACTCCTTCTTTTTTGCCTTCTTCTTCGTTATTTAGTCTTCTACTCCTTCTTTTTTGCCTTCTTCTTCGTTATTTAGTCTTCTACTCCTTCTTGTTTGCCTTCTTCTTCGTTATTTAGTCTTCTACTCCTTCTTTTTTACCTTCTTCTTCGTTATTCAGTCTTCTACTCCTTCTTTTTTGCCTTCTTCTTCGTTATTTAGTCTTCTACTCCTTCTTTTTTGCCTTCTTCTTCGTTATTTAGTCTTCTACTCCTTCTTTTTTGCCTTCTTCTTCGTTATTTAGTCTTCTACTCCTTCTTTTTTGCCTTCTTCTTCGTTATTTAGTCTTCTACTCCTTCTTTTTTGCCTTCTTCTTCGTTATTTAGTCTTCTACTCCTTCTTTTTTGCCTTCTTCTTCGTTATTTAGTCTTCTACTCCTTCTTTTTTGCCTTCTTCTTCGTTATTTAGTCTGTTCAAGCTGAACAAGGGGCAATGTCGCCAGGGGAGCATCTCTGGTAACAAAAGGTACCTGTCGCCATGTTAGTTGTACTGCTCTCTTTTTTTTCACTACTCTGAAAATAAATTCGAAAGAAGACGGATCGTTTGTCCTCCTCATCAACATCATCCAAAACCTCTGCCTGCTTTTATTGGGATTTTTCTGGACTTGTACTTGCCACGGCCCCGACAGCTTCATTTTTGGTCCTTCGCCCGAGATATTCCAGCGCTTTTTTGCCAAGATAAGTACGGTGCCGAAATTCCCACCATATATGTATGTACATACTTGCATATACATATATGTAGATATATTGCTGCATCCAATTTATTTAAAACTCTACCAACTTGTGCAGTAGGATATATATGTATATGCATGTGTTTACATAGCTATATGCCCCTCTCCTATACATGTTTTAAATCAGCCAATATCCAGGAAGGCTGACATCCATTTTTCCGCACATAAAAAGCCATACATCCACACCGAGTTATTTGCATACGCATTTGTGTACATTGCCGATCTATGAACATACATATGTACATACGTATGTTCATTACCTTTGGGTCACAAATCGGCGGCATTTAAAACAAAAAAAAACACATCCCATCCACAATAAATATATGTACATTTTTTTATCCACCGCACAATAATAAAACAAGAAAAAAAAAGGGATAAATAAAGTTATCTCCCTCCTCTGGCTGGCCGATCATACGTGCATACGTACATACATATACATATGCACATATCCATACAAATTGCTGGACCGGCAATTGCATACACATTTATGTACATGGCCGATCTATGAACCTATGTATGGACATATGTATGTTACCTTTGGGTCACAAATCTGCGGCATTTAAAGAGGAGAAAAAAGACATCCTATCCACAATAAATATATGTACATATGTATTTTCCATCCACTGCACATTAACAACAAAACAAAAGATAAATAAAGTTAACCCCCTCCTCCAGCTGGCCGATCATACATACGTGCACACATATATGCACATATCCATACAAATTGCTGGACCGGCAATTGAGCATCGGCAGCTAAAAGTGTCGCTGCATCCGAACACAAACAAAGTGAAACAAACAAAATTAAAAAAAATCTGCGATTTTAATAGTTCTTTATTTGTTTATTTTGCGTAAATACATATGTATGTAAGTACTGGCCGCCAAGGTTGCGACAGTATTACCGGCTGAGTCTGTTAATGAGCCGTTCACACTTGGGTGCATTTTTTTTGTATTATTGGTTTTGAGTTTTAATTCGACTAATTTACAACCTAATTTTTTTTGAATCGTGTACACCGTTCCGATTATTTTTTGGTACGCATTATCCAGCGTCCAAGTATATCTAAAAAGGCGATAAGCATACATTTTCGATTAATCCTTTTGTCTGCACTTCCAACCCCACAGTATTTTTCGACAAACATTTATTTGTCTCCGAATAATTCATTCTACATATTTTTTTTTCCTTGGTTCATACCCAAATCGATCAAAAATGAAGCTGTCGGGGCCGTGGCAAGTACAAGTCCAGAAAAATCCCAATAAAAGCAGGCAGAGGTTTTGGATGATGTTGATGAGGAGGACAAACGATCCGTCTTCTTTCGAATTTATTTTCAGAGTAGTGAAAAAAAAGAGAGCAGTACAACTAACATGGCGACAGGTACCTTTTGTTACCAGAGATGCTCCCCTGGCGACATTGCCCCTTGTTCAGCTTGAACATTCTCCCCCCCCGCACAAGAGGAATGCTTGCGATCTACGAGAGGGAGCATCGTCCGGAAAGGATCCATCCCAGCGTCGTATTTTGTGCCATCGGCAAGCCGTCCTGACCCGGGAGGATACCCGGCAGCATCAGGTCAGCGTAAACGTCCGCTCCCAGCACAACCGACACTAGCGATGGGTGGAACCACCGGTCATCCGCCAATGTGACATTCTGAAACATGTCCTGCACCTTCGGGTCCAGCGGTTGCCCCGGCGTTCGTGTCTGCATCTGCTCGTCCACCAGCATCAGAAGCTGCTTGCTCATCTTGGAGGCCTTGGAGCGCATCTCGGTGGTGCACACCCGTTGGTCGCCAATGCCCGTGATGGCCAGATTAAGGGCTTTAACCAGGGAGATGTGGATGCGACTCACAGGACAGCACGGATCCACCAGGGCTCGGACATCAAACCGCTTTTGGTCGGATCCGATTAGCACGGACGCGGTCGGGAGGATGCTAACACTTGTGCGCGCCAGGATAGGCGTGCACGACCGGCTGCGGGATGGAGACATATCCATTGGCGTGGCGGATGGTGAGTATTATTTGTTTATTTACGCTTATCCAGCGTCCCTGCACTTATTCCAAATCGATAAATATAATTTTTTCGACTAACTCTGTTTTCCTGCGCTTATCCAGCGTCCCTGTTTTCATTTAAAAAAAAAAAAAAAATCGATAACATCCTTTTCGAGTATTATTTGTTTATTTACGCTTATCCAGCGTCCCTGCACTTATTCCAAATCGATAAATATAATTTTTTCGATTAACTCTGTTTTCCTGCGCTTATCCAGCGGCCCCAACAAGAGTTTAACATGGAAAACGGCGACGGTGAGGAACCAAAACCCCGTCTGACCGTTTCTACAGCGGAGGCGTCTTCCAGAGGCAGGGCAACGAGTGAATCCTCTGTGCCTTCCGAAAACGAAAATCCCTCTCGAAGCAAAAGCCCATTAGCAACCACCACTCCACGTAAATCTACGAGCACGTCGCTCGAAGTTCTACCGTCTGCACCATCCACAAGGGCCGCGAAATCAGTCGTGTCTTCCCAGGTCACTAGAGCAACTGAAAAAAGGGCTCAAGCTGAGGGAGACAAGGCTTTGGTGAAATTCACGACCATAACCGATAGGATGGGTCAGTTCGAAGCCAGATTCAACACCCCGACTGACCAAGGTCCGTCCATCCACACGAGTAGGGTTCGACTCGAGCAGATCAGGGCTCTCTGGGACAAGGTGGAAAGGGAGTACGAGACGTGCTCCGAAGTGCTGGCCAGTCAAAACTGCAAAGACACAATAACAGTCATGCAATCCAAGTATGACTACTGTTATACCGTTTACGAGCGGTGCGCAGCAAACCTCAATGAGATCATTGAAAATTCACGCGCGCCACAGTCTGTTCAGTCCTCCAATCTAATGCCGTCTCAGGGCGGATGTCGCCTACCTCCAGTTGAGTGCGAAGTTTTCAATGGTGACTATGTTCAATGGCCCACATTTCGGGACCTTTTCTCCGCCATCTATGTACGCAATCCTCGGCTTTCAGAAGTCGAAAAACTGTTCCATCTCAATGCAAAGACGAGCGGCGAGGCCAAATCCATTGTGGCCTTATCTCCGTTGACCAATGATGGTTTTGAGTCAGCGTGGAGAAACTTGCAGAATCGGTTCGAGAACAAGAGGCTGCTGGTCAATAGCCAATTAAAGATCTTGTTTAATTTGCCTTCTGTTGCCCAGGAATGCGGAAAATCCTTGAAGCATTTAGAGAGCACAATCCAAGGTTGTTTAACGGCCCTGCAATTAGCAAGAGTCGAGACCACGAATTGGGATTGCCTGCTTGTTTTCCTGTGCTCGTCCAAGTTGCCAAAACTAACTTTGGCTCTGTGGGAACAGTCCCTGCTAAATAAGTCAGAGATTCCACTTTGGGCTGAATTCCAGGCTTTCTTAAAAGATCGTCATCGAACGCTTGAGGCGATTGAGGAGTTCAAGCCAAACGCGAGCGTTCAATCCAGGGCACTGAGGGCTGAAAATAGCTCGCGGTCGATCCAGACCTTCGAAAACAGAGTTACGGTAAACCCGCAATCCTGCAAACTCTGCGCACAGGAGAACCATCCAGTCCGATTATGTCCTCTATTCTTACGCATGTCAGTCGCAGATCGAGAGAAACATGTAAAACAGCAGAAGTTGTGCTTAAACTGTTTCGCAAGAACGCATCTGCTCCGGGATTGCAACAGTACGCATAATTGCTACACCTGCAATGGACGTCACAATACTCTCCTGCATCGAAGTACCCCTCTGCCAGTCCATTCAGTGGTTATGCCTGACCAGCAGTCCCATCCATCCACAGCAACCCAGCAACAGATACAGTCCACTCCATCGACGAGTCAAGCGAATGTGCAAACGTTTCTTGCCGTTAACACGCAAGGGGTCCTACTGAGTACGGCATTGATAGAAGTTTGCCATTTGGGCATAAAATACTCAGCACGGGCACTCATTGACTCAGGTTCCGAGGCAACCTTCATCTCAGAACGGTTGTTCAACCTAATTAAGTTGCCATATGAGTCCATTCAAGCCCAAGTTTCGGGGGTCAACCTTTCCGTTGCCGCTCAGCCTCGTAAGAGGTGTCAACTCATCATAGGTTCTTCCGTCAAGCCCCATATCCAGATTGAAACTTGTGCATACGTGTTACCCCAGTTAGCTGGTAATCTCCCATCCTACACTCTACCAGAGGCCTCATTAAAGGATCTTCCACCGTTGCAACTAGCAGATCCAAATTTCTTCCGAAGCTCGCAGATTGACGTGCTTATTGGTGCCGATATCCTGCCATCGATCCTCCTAAGCGGCTCCCATTCCAATATTTGTGGAACACTCCTGGGTCAAGAGACCATATTCGGGTGGATTCTTTGCGGTCCGATTGCAGCGAGTCCCACAAGCAGAGTCTGCTCCTTTTCAGCCCGATTAGCAGTCAAGGAATCCAAACTAGACAGCATCCTCAGAAAATTTTGGGAGGTGGAGGATGTTCCAGTGAAGCTGGTTAAGGAATCCACCTCGGTTTGCGAGGAGAACTTTATCCGATCCACCAAAAGAAGTGAGGATGGAAGATATGTTGTTTCGTTGCCCTTTAAAGAGCCGGACAATATTAAGCTTGGACATTCCAGACCCATCGCACTAGCTCAGTACCTCCGAAACGAAATGCGATTAAGTAAAGATCTTCCATTGAAGGAGCAGTACGACTCAGTCATTCGAGAGTACTTAGACTTAGGTCATATGCACCAAGTCTCCCCTGACGACTCTAGCAGTTTTTATCTGCCTCATCACGCTGTCTTCAAACCAGATAGCACCACGACGAAGGTTCGCGTCGTGTTCAACGCTTCCAATCCCTCATCAAACGGGAACAGCCTCAATGATATCCTTCATGCGGGGCCTGTACTACAGTCCGATCTGACTATTCAGATTCTAAAATGGCGTTTCTTTAAGTATGTTTTCAATGCGGACATCACAAAGATGTATCGGCAAATCCGGGTCAATCCTGATCACACGCGCTTTCAGAGAATCTTATTCCGCAACAAATACGGTGAGCTCTGTGACTATGAACTCGACACAGTCACCTTCGGCGTAAATTGTGCGCCCTTCCTGGCCATCAGAGTGCTTCAGCAGTTGGCTCAGGACATCCGAGGCCAATATCCTTTGGCCAGCGACATCATTTCGAACTTCATGTACGTGGACGATGTGCTCGCAGGGGCTCACACTCAGCAGTCGGCAGTTTTAGCCATTAAAGAGCTTCGGCTGGCTCTCGAGAGTGCCGGTTTTCCACTGCGCAAGTGGACCTCAAACGAAAGGAGACTCCTACAAGCGATTCCGAGGGAACATTTGGTCAGTGCAGACTTCCTTGAGCTGGAAGATGCCAGCACGGCGAAAACTCTTGGGATCCGTTGGCAAGCTACATCCGATAGTTTCTTTTTTGTTCCAATGGTGATCTCCCTGCAACCTGCCTACACCAAACGAGAGGTTTTGTCTCAAATAGCCAAACTGTTCGACCCGGCAGGGTGGTTATCGCCTTTCGTAATCCGAGCCAAGATTTTCATGCAGGAAATTTGGCTACGGGAGCTAGGCTGGGATCAGCCACTCCCCACCGACCTTGTGACCAAGTGGCAAGAGTTTTTGAAAGGGTATCCGACCCTGAGGGAAATTCGTATTCCGAGGTGGGTGCGTTTCCATCCTGCTGCCAAGGTGCAGTACCATGCGTTTTGCGATGCGTCACAGGACGCGTATGGGGCTGCTATTTTCGTCCGAGTCGAAACGGCTGACGGCTGTTGTGCCCATTTGCTGGCATCCAAGACCAGAGTCGCTCCCGTCAGGTCCATCTCCATACCCCGCCTGGAGTTGTGCGGAGCAGTGCTGCTCACTGAGCTAGCAGCATCAGTAATTTCCGAATTGCCTCCTAAAGCTTATGAGATTTTTTATTGGACAGACTCTACTATAGTTCTTGCATGGCTAGGCAAGCCAGCATGCACCTGGACGACATTCGTGGCCAACAGGGTCGCAAAGATCGAACAGCGCACCAACGAAAGCAAATGGGGCCATGTACGATCCGAAGACAATCCAGCTGATCTGGCAAGCCGAGGCGTCTCGCCCCAAGAGCTTAAGGACAGCACACTTTGGTGGCACGGGCCGGCTTGGCTGCCACTCAAGCAGGAGCAGTGGCCGAGTGAACCACTGGTTAATCCGGAAACCGAGATGGAGCAACGGCCTATCAAATGTCACAGTGCCACAGTGCCGCCAGCAGTGGATATCCTAGAGCGTTTTTCAACCTTCGACAGGGCGCTGCGGGTTCTAGCATACGTGATCCGTTTTGCGAAAAATTGCAAAAAGGAAGACATACCCCCATCGGCAGCACTCACTTCGGCGGAGTTGTCCGACGTGCAAGAGCGATTAATCGTGTTCACTCAAAAGAACGAGTTCCCCGTCGAATATAAGGCTTTAAGTAACAAGCAGCAAATTCCATCCTCAAGTACAATTTCTAACTTAAACCCCTTTCTTGACAGAAAGGGGGTCTTGAGAGCAAGCGGCCGTTTACAAGCATCTGACATGCTCAGTTATGATGAAAAACATCCTATCATCATCCCAGCGCGATGTAGGTTCGCGAAACTACAAGCCCTGTTTACCCATCGCATATCCTTGCATGGGGGGAATCAGTTAATGGTAAGACTGATTCGGTCTAAATTCTGGATTCCTAAGCTTCAGAGGTTGGTGAAACACACAATCCACTCGTGCCGAGTTTGTGTCATCCACAAGAAGAACCTGCAGAGGCAGTTGATGGGGGATTTACCCCGGGCGAGATCCTCTTTCTCCAGGCCATTCACTCATACAGGCATGGATTTCGCGGGGCCATTTGACATCAAGAGTTATGTCGGTCGAGGCTGCAAAGTCACAAAGGGGTACGTCTGCGTTTTTGTTTGCTTTAGTACCAGGGCCATCCATCTCGGAGCGACGTCCGACTTGACGACAGAGAAATTTTTAGCTGCCTTCTCTCGTTTTTCTGCTCGCCGTGGGTGTCCACAACATGTCTACTCTGACAACGGGAAAACGTTCGTCGGAGCCTCCACGTCCTTATCCAGAGACTTTATGGAATCAACCAGAACACTGATCCTCTCCAAACACAGCCTTCAGAACTTGGACTGGCATTTCAACCCTCCTGGCGCGCCTCACATGGGAGGGCTCTGGGAGGCGGGTGTGAAAAGTTTCAAGGCTCACTTCTACAAGTACACAGCAGCAGGGAAGTACACCTTCGAAGAACTGGCTACCCTCCTTGCGAAAATTGAGGCCTGTTTAAACTCCAGGCCTATTTCACCAATGTCCGAAGATCCCACTGACCTTGTGGCTCTTAGCCCCGGACATTTTCTAATTGGTGGACCACTTCTTGCGGTATCGGAGCCTCTGATTGAGGAAAATCCTATTTCCATCATCAATCGGTGGCGGAGGTTGAAGGCCCTGCATCAGCAGTTCTGTGTGCGTTGGAAGGAGGAATATCTGAAGGAGCTCCACAAAAGGAACAAATGGAAGTTCCCATCACGAGATCTCCAAGCGGGAGACATGGTTGTGATCAAGGAGGAGAGCTTGCCAGCCAACGAATGGCGGCTTGGGCGTATCCAGTTGGTATATCCGGGCGCCGACGGCAAGGTCAGAGTTGCAGACGTGCTTACAGCACGGGGCGTCATCCGACGGCCAGTGGCGAAAATGATTCGCCTCCCAATGGACGGCCCCATTGACCACAGTGACTCCTCAATAGAGTAATCCTTCCAATTGACATGTACTAGTCCTAAGTTGTGTCATCCAACGTCGTCGTTCCGTCCACGTGTCTTGTTCATCCTCATCCATAACATTTCATTATCATATTTATCCATCTCTCTCTTTTAATTTAGATCCGTGTATACAATGGCTCCAACGACCCACCAAAATCCTCGTCGCTCATCCGGGAGCAATGTATACAGATGTCGAGTCTGCAGGGGAGTCCACGCACTGAGGGTTTGCCGACGGTTTCTCCAACTGCCGGCTGTGAAGCGGCTCCGCGCGGTACTCATTAACAAGTACTGCGCAAACTGTCTGGCACACGAGCACTCCGGTCGGTCGTGCCGCAGTACAGCGAGGTGTCATATATGCCATGAGGCTCATCACACGCTGCTACACATCCACACTGGGCAGCCTCGCTCTTCGCGACCCCGACAAAGGCGCAACCCACCCTCGGATTCTCGGCCTCAGCGTCAGTCACAGCAGCGCCATAAGGCGCCTGTATCCGGATCTCGGCGGCCCGCCACGCCAATGGATATGTCTCCATCCCGCAGCCGGTCGTGCACGCCTATCCTGGCGCGCACAAGTGTTAGCATCCTCCCGACCGCGTCCGTGCTAATCGGATCCGACCAAAAGCGGTTTGATGTCCGAGCCCTGGTGGATCCGTGCTGTCCTGTGAGTCGCATCCACATCTCCCTGGTTAAAGCCCTTAATCTGGCCATCACGGGCATTGGCGACCAACGGGTGTGCACCACCGAGATGCGCTCCAAGGCCTCCAAGATGAGCAAGCAGCTTCTGATGCTGGTGGACGAGCAGATGCAGACACGAACGCCGGGGCAACCGCTGGACCCGAAGGTGCAGGACATGTTTCAGAATGTCACATTGGCGGATGACCGGTGGTTCCACCCATCGCTAGTGTCGGTTGTGCTGGGAGCGGACGTTTACGCTGACCTGATGCTGCCGGGTATCCTCCCGGGTCAGGACGGCTTGCCGATGGCACAAAATACGACGCTGGGATGGATCCTTTCCGGACGATGCTCCCTCTCGTAGATCGCAAGCATTCCTCTTGTGTGGGGGGGGAGAATGTTCAAGCTGAACAAGGGGCAATGTCGCCAGGGGAGCATCTCTGGTAACAAAAGGTACCTGTCGCCATGTTAGTTGTACTGCTCTCTTTTTTTTCACTACTCTGAAAATAAATTCGAAAGAAGACGGATCGTTTGTCCTCCTCATCAACATCATCCAAAACCTCTGCCTGCTTTTATTGGGATTTTTCTGGACTTGTACTTGCCACGGCCCCGACAGCTTCATAGTCTTCTACTCCTTCTTTTTTGCCTTCTTCTTCGTTATTTAGTCTTCTACTCCTTCTTTTTTGCCTTCTTCTTCGTTATTTAGTCTTCTACTCCTTCTTTTTTGCCTTCTTCTTCGTTATTTAGTCTTCTACTCCTTCTTTTTTGCCTTCTTCTTCGTTATTTAGTCTTCTACTCCTTCTTTTTTGCCTTCTTCTTCGTTATTTAGTCTTCTACTCCTTCTTTTTTGCCTTCTTCTTCGTTATTTAGTCTTCTACTCCTTCTTTTTTACCTTCTTCTTCGTTATTTAGCCTTCTACTCCTTCTTTTTTGCCTTCTTCTTCGTTATTTAGTCTTCTACTCCTTCTTTTTTGCCTTCTTCTTCGTTATTTAGTCTTCTACTCCTTCTTTTTTTGCCTTCTTCTTCGTTATTAAGTCTTCTACTCCTTCTTTTTTGCCTTCTTCTTCGTTATTTAGTCTTCTACTCCTTCTTTTTTGCCTTCTTCTTCGTTATTTAGTCTTCTACTCCTTCTTTTTTGCCTTCTTCTTCGTTATTTAGTCTTCTACTCCTTCTTTTTTGCCTTTTTCTTCGTTATTTAGTCTTCTACTCCTTCTTTTTTGCCTTCTTCTTCGTTATTTAGTCTTCTACTCCTTCTTTTTTGCCTTCTTCTTCGTTATTTAGTCTTCTACTCCTCCTTTTTTGCCTTCTTCTTTGTTATTTAGTCTTCTACTCCTTCTTTTTTGCCTTCTTCTTTGTTATTTAGTCTTCTACTCCTTCTTTTTTTGCCTTCTTCTTCGTTATTAAGTCTTCTACTCCTTCTTTTTTGCCTTCTTCTTCGTTATTTAGTCTTCTACTCCTTCTTTTTTGCCTTCTTCTTCGTTATTTAGTCTTCTACTCCTTCTTTTTTGCCTTCTTCTTCGTTATTTAGTCTTCTACTCCTTCTTTTTTGCCTTCTTCTTCGTTATTTAGTCTTCTACTCCTTCTTTTTTGCCTTCTTCTTCGTTATTTAGTCTTCTACTTCTTCTTTTTTGCCTTCTTCGTTATTTAGTCTTCCACTCCTTCTTTTTTGCCTTCTTCTTTGTTATTTAGTCTTCTACTTCTTCTTTTTTTGCCTTCTTCTTCGTTATTAAGTCTTCTACTCCTTCTTTTTTGCCTTCTTCTTCGTTATTTAGTCTTCTACTCCTTCTTTTTTGCCTTCTTCTTCGTTATTTAGTCTTCTACTCCTTCCTTTTTGCCTTCTTCTTCGTTATTTAGTCTTCTACTCCTTCTTTTTTGCCTTCTTCTTCGTTATTTAGTCTTCTACTCCTTCTTTTTTGCCTTCTTCTTCTTTATTTAGTCTTCTACTCCTTCTTTTTTGCCTTCTTCTTCGTTATTTAGTCTTCTACTCCTTCTTTTTTGCCTTCTTCTTCGTTATTTAGTCTTCTTCTCCTTCTTTTTTGCCTTCTTCTTCGTTATTTAGTCTTCTACTCCTTCTTTTTTGCCTTCTTCTTCGTTATTTAGTCTTCTACTCCTTCTTTTTTGCCTTCTTCTTCGTTATTTAGTCTTCTACTCCTTCTTTTTTGCCTTCTTCTTCGTTATTTAGTCTTCTACTCCTTTTTTTTTGCCTTCTTCTTTGTTATTTAGTCTTCTACTCCTTCCTTTTTGCCTTCTTCTTTGTTATTTAGTCTTCTACTCTTTCTTTTTTGCCTTCTTCTTCGTTATTTAGTCTTCTACTCCTTCTTTTTTGCCTTCTTCTTCGTTATTTAGTCTTCTACTCCTTCTTTTTTGCCTTCTTCTTCGTTATTTAGTCTTCTACTCCTTCTTTTTTGCCTTCTTCTTCGTTATTTAGTCTTCTACTCCTCCTTTTTTGCCTTCTTCTTTGTTATTTAGTCTTCTACTCCTTCTTTTTTGCCTTCTTCTTTGTTATTTAGTCTTCTACTCCTTCTTTTTTTGCCTTCTTCTTCGTTATTAAGTCTTCTACTCCTTCTTTTTTGCCTTCTTCTTCGTTATTTAGTCTTCTACTCCTTCTTTTTTGCCTTCTTCTTCGTTATTTAGTCTTCTACTCCTTCTTTTTTGCCTTCTTCTTCGTTATTTAGTCTTCTACTCCTTCTTTTTTGCCTTCTTCTTCGTTATTTAGTCTTCTACTCCTTCTTTTTTGCCTTCTTCTTCGTTATTTAGTCTTCTACTTCTTCTTTTTTGCCTTCTTCGTTATTTAGTCTTCCACTCCTTCTTTTTTGCCTTCTTCTTTGTTATTTAGTCTTCTACTTCTTCTTTTTTTTGCCTTCTTCTTCGTTATTAAGTCTTCTACTCCTTCTTTTTTGCCTTCTTCTTCGTTATTTAGTCTTCTACTCCTTCTTTTTTGCCTTCTTCTTCGTTATTTAGTCTTCTACCCCTCTTTTTTGCCTTCTTCTTCGGTATTTAGTCTTCTACTCCTTCTTTTTTGCCTTCTTCTTCGTTATTTAGTCTTCTACTCCTTCTTTTTTGCCTTCTTCTTCGTTATTTAGTCTTCTACTCCTTCTTTTTTGCCTTCTTCTTCGTTATTTAGTCTTCTACTCCTTCTTTTTTGCCTTCTTCTTCGTTATTTAGTCTTCTACTCCTTCTTTTTTGCCTTCTTCTTCGTTATTTAGTCTTCTACTCCTTCTTTTTGGCCTTCTTCTTCGTTATTTAGTCTTCTACTCCTTCTTTTTTGCCTTCTTCTTCGTTATTTAGTCTTCTACTCCTTCTTTTTTGCCTTCTTCTTCGTTATTTAGTCTTCTACTCCTTCTTTTTTGCCTTCTTCTTCGTTATTTAGTCTTCTACTCCTTCTTTTTTGCCTTCTTCTTCGTTATTTAGTCTTCTACTCCTTCTTTTTTGCCTTCTTCTTCGTTATTTAGTCTTCTACT
>NW_027222493.1:0-58175 GCF_030179895.1 Drosophila kikkawai | reverse complement strand
TTACAATTAAGTATGCAAATGTATTAGCCTTGTAAAAACTAATATAAATATAAATTCTGAAGTGGATTCAGGCATTATTAGCTGAGTTATGAACTTTTTGTTTACAATTTACAATTAAGTATGCAAATGTATAAGCCGTGTAAAAACTAATATAAGTACAAATTCTGCCGTGGATACATGCATTATTAGCTAAGTAATGAACGTTTTGTTTACAAATTTACAATAGAGTATGCAAATGTATTAGCCTTCTAAAAACTAATATAAGTTCAAATTCTGCCGTGGATACATGCATTATAAGCGCAGTTGTGAACTTTTTGTTTACAAATTTACAATTGAGTGTGCAATTGTATTAGACGTGTAAAAACTAATATAAATATAAATTCTGAAGTGGATTCAGGCATTATTAGCTGAGTTATGAACTTTTTGTTTACAATTTACAATTGAGTATGCAAATGTATAAGCCGTGTATAAACTAATATAAGTACAAATTCTGCCGTGGATACATGCATTATTAGCTGAGTAATGAACGTTTTGTTTACAAATTTACAATAGAGTATGCAAATGTATTAGCCTTCTAAAAACTAATATAAGTACAAATTCTGCCGTTGATACATGCATTATAATCGGAGTTGTGAACTTGTTGTTTACAAATTTACAATTGAGTATGCAAATGTATTAGCATTGTAAGAACTAATTTAAATATAAATTCTAAAGTGGATATATGCATTATTATCTGAGTTGTGAACTTTTTGTTTACAAATTTACAATTGAGTATGCAAATGTATTAGACGTGTAAAAACTTATATAAATATAAATTCTAAGGTGGACATATGCATTATTATCTGAGCTGTGAACTTTTTGTTTACAAATTTACAATTGAGTATGCAAATGTATTAGCATTGTAAGAACTAATTTAAATATAAATTCTAAAGTGGATATATGCATTATTATCTGAGTTGTGAACTTTTTGTTTATAAATTTACAATTGAGTATGCAAATGTATTAGACGTGTAAAAACTAATATAAATTCAAATTCTGAAGTGGATTCAGGCATTATTAGCTGAGTTGTGAACTTTTTGTTTTCAAATTTACAATTGAGTATGCAAATGTATTAGCCGTGTAAGAACTAATTTAAATATAAAATCTGCCGTGGATACATGCATTATTAGCTGAGATGTGAACTTTTTGTTTACAAATTTACAATTGAGTATGCAAATGTATTAGCCGTGTAAAAACTAATATAAGTACAAATTCTGCCGTGGATACATGCATTATTAGCTGAGTTGTGAACTTTTTGTTTACAAATTTGCAATAGAGTATGCAAATGTATTAGCCTTCTAAAAACTAATAAAATGTATAAATTCTGCCGTGGATACATGCATTATAAGCGGAGTTGTGAACTTTTAGTTTACAAATTTACAATTGAGTATGCAAATGTATTAGCATTGCAAGAACTAATTTAAATATAAATTCTAAAGTGGATATATGCATTATTATCTGAAATGTGAACTTTTGTTTACAAATTTACAATTGAGTATGCAAATGTATTAGACGTGTAAAAACTAATATAAATATAAATTCTAAAGTGGATATATGCATTATTATCTGAACTTTTTTTTTTGTGAACTTTTTGTTTAGAAATTTACAATTGAGTATGCAAATGTATTAGCCGTGTAAAAACTAATATAAATTTAAATTCTGAAGTGGATTCAGGCATTATTAGCTGAGTTGTGAACTTTTTGTTTTCAAATTTACAATTGACTATGCAAATGTATTAGCCGTGTAAAAACTATTATAAATACTAATTCTGAAGTGGATACAGACATTATTAGCGGAGTTGTGAACTTTTTGTTTACAAATTTACAATTGAGTGTGCAAATCTATTAGCATTGTAAGAACTAATTTAAATATAAATTCTAAAGTGGATATATGCATTATTATCTGAGTTGTGAACTTTTTGTTTACAAATTTACAATTGAGTATGCAAATGTATTAGACGTGTAAAAACTAATATAAATATAAATTCTGAAGTGGATTCAGGCATTATTATCTGAGTTGTGAACTTTTTGATTACAAATTTACAATTGAGTATGCAAATGTATTAGACGTGTAAAAACTAATATAAATATAAATTCTGAAGTGGATTCAGGCATTATTAGCTGAGTATGCAAATGTATTAGACGTGTAAAAACTAATATAAATATAAATTCTGAAGTGGATTCAGGCATTATTACCTGAGTTGTGAACTTTTTGTTTACAAATTTACAATTGAGTATGCAAATGTATTAGCCTTCTAAAAACTAATATAAGTACAAATTCTGCCGTGGATACATGCATTATTAGCGGAGTTGTGAACTTTTTGTTTACAAATTTACAATTGAGTATGCAAATGTATTAGCCGTGTAAAAACTATTATAAATACAAATTCTGAAGTGGATACAGACATTATTAGCTGAACTGTGAACTTTTTGTTTACAAATTTACAATTGAGTATGCAAATGTATAAGCCGTGTAAAAACTATTATAAATACAAATTCTGAAGTGGATACAGACATTATTAGCTGAGTATGCAAATGTATTAGACGTGTAAAAACTAATATAAATATAAATTCTGAAGTGGATACAGGCATTATTAGCTGAGTTGTGAACTTTTTGTTTACAAATTTACAATTGAGTATGCAAATGTATTAGCCTTCTAAAAACTAATATAAGTACAAATTCTGCCGTGGATACATACATTATTAGCGGAGTTGTGAACTTTTTGTTTACAAATTTACAATTGAGTATGCAAATGTATAAGACGTGTAAAAACTAATATAAATATAAATTCTGAAGTGGATTCAGGCATTATTAGCTGATTTGTGAACTTTTTGTTTACAAATTTACAATTGAGTATGCAAATGTATTAGCATTGTAAGAACTAATTTAAATATAAAATCTGCCGTGGATACATGCATTATTAGCTGAGATGTGAACTTTTTGTTTACAAATTTACAATTGAGTATGCAAATGTATTAGCCGTGTAAAAACAAATATAGATACAAATTTTGAAGTGGATTCAGGCATTATTAGCTGAGTTGTGAACTTTTTGTTTACAAATTTACAATTGAGTATGCAAATGTATTAGCCGTGTAAAAACTATTATAAATACAAATTCTGAAGTGGATACAGACATTATTAGCTGAGTATGCAAATGTATTAGACGTGTAAAAACTAATATAAATATAAATTCTGAAGTGGAATCAGGCATTATTAGCTGAGTTGTGAACTTTTTGTTTACAAATTTACAATTGAGTATGCAAATGTATTAGCCTTCTAAAAACTAATATAAGTACAAAATCTGCCGTGGATACATGCATTACTATCTGAGTTGTGAACTTTTTGTTTACAAATTTACAATTGAGTATGCAAATGTATTAGACGTGTAAAAACTAATATAAATATAAATTCTGAAGTGGATTCAGGCATTATTAGCTGAGTTGTGAACTTTTTGTTTACAAATTTACAATTGAGTATGCAAATGTATTAGCATTGTAAGAACTAATTTAAATATAAAATCTGCCGTGGATACATACATTATTAGCTGAGATGTGAACTTTTTGTTTACAAATTTACAATTGAGTATGCAAATGTATTAGACGTGTAAAAACTAATATAAATATAAATTCTGAAGTGGATTCAGGCATTATTAGCTGAGTTATGAACTTTTTGTTTACAAATTTACAATTGGTGTGCAAATGTATTAGCATTGTAAGAACTAATTTAAATATAAATTCTAAGGTGGATATATGCATTATTTTCTGAGCTGTGATCTTTTTGTTTACAAATTTACAATTGAGTATGCAAATGTATTAGCATTGTAAGAACTAATTTAAATATAAATTCTAAAGTGGATACATGCATTATTAGTTGAGATGTGAACTTTTTGTTTACAAATTTAAAATTGAGTATGCAAATTTATTAGCCGTGTAAAAACTAATATAAATACAAATTCTGAAGTGGATTCAGGCATTATTAGCTGAGTTGTGAACTTTTTGTTTTCAAATTTACAATTGAGTATGCAAATGTATTAGCCGTGTAAAAACTATTATAAATACAAATTCTGAAGTGGATACAGACATTATTAGCTGAGTATGCAAATGTATTAGACGTGTAAAAACTAATATAAATATAAATTCTAAGGTGGAATCAGGCATTATTAGCTGAGTTGTGAACATTTTGTTTACAAATTTACAATTGAGTATGCAAATGTATTTGCATTGTAAGAACTAATTTAAACATAAAATCTGCCGTGGATACATGCATTATTAGCTAAGATGTGAACTTTTTGTTTACAAATTTAGAATTGAGTATGCAAATGTATTAGACGTGTAAAAACTAATATAAATATAAATTCTGAAGTGGATTCAGGCATTATTAGCTGAGTTGTGAACTTTTTGTTTACAAATTTACAATTGAGTATGCAAATGTATTAGCCTTCTAAAAACTAATATAAGTACAAAATCTGCCGTGGATACATGCATTACTATCTGAGTTGTGAACTTTTTGTTTACAAATTTACAATTGAGTATGCAAATGTATTAGACGTGTAAAAACTAATATAAATATAAATTCTGAAGTGGATTCAGGCATTATTAGCTGAGTTGTGAACTTTTTGTTTACAAATTTACAATTGAGTATGCAAATGTATTAGCATTGTAAGAACTAATTTAAATATAAAATCTGCCGTGGATACATGCATTATTAGCTGAGATGGGAACTTTTTGTTTACAAATTTACAATTGAGTATGCAAATGTATTAGACGTGTAAAAACTAATATAAATATAAATTCTGAAGTGGATTCAGGCATTATTAGCTGAGTTGTGAACTTTTTGTTTACAAATTTACAATTGAGTATGCAAATGTATTAGCCTTCTAAAAACTAATATAAGTACAAAATCTGCCGTGGATCCATAAATTACTATCTGAGTTGTGAACTTTTTGTTTACAAATTTACAATTGAGTATGCAAATGTATTAGACGTGTAAAAACTAATATAAATATAAATTCTGAAGTGGATTCAGGCATTATTAGCTGAGTTGTGAACTTTTTGTTTACAAATTTACAATTGAGTATGCAAATGTATTAGCATTGTAAGAACTAATTTAAATATAAAATCTGCCGTGGATACATGCATTATTAGCTGAGATGTGAACTTTTTGTTTACAAATTTACAATTGAGTATGCAAATGTATTAGACGTGTAAAAACTAATATAAATATAAATTCTGAAGTGGATTCAGGCATTATTAGCTGAGTTATGAACTTTTTGTTTACAAATTTACAATTGAGTGTGCAAATGTATTAGCATTGTAAGAACTAATTTAAATATAAATTCTAAGGTGGATATATGCATTATTTTCTGAGCTGTGATCTTTTTGTTTACAAATTTACAATTGAGTATGCAAATGTATTAGCATTGTAAGAACTAATTTAAATATAAATTCTAAAGTGGATACATGCATTATTAGTTGAGATGTGAACTTTTTGTTTACAAATTTAAAATTGAGTATGCAAATTTATTAGCCGTGTAAAAACTAATATAAATACAAATTCTGAAGTGGATTCAGGCATTATTAGCTGAGTTGTGAACTTTTTGTTTTCAAATTTACAATTGAGTATGCAAATGTATTAGCCGTGTAAAAACTATTATAAATACAAATTCTGAAGTGGATACAGACATTATTAGCTGAGTATGCAAATGTATTAGACGTGTAAAAACTAATATAAATATAAATTCTGAAGTGGAATCAGGCATTATTAGCTGAGTTGTGAACATTTTGTTTACAAATTTACAATTGAGTATGCAAATGTATTTGCATTGTAAGAACTAATTTAAACATAAAATCTGCCGTGGATACATGCATTATTAGCTGAGATGTGAACTTTTTGTTTACAAATTTAGAATTGAGTATGCAAATGTATTAGCCGTGTAAAAACTATTATAAATACACATTCTAAAGTGGATACAGACATTATTAGCTGAGTTATGAACTTTTTGTTTACAATTTACAATTGAGTATGCAAATGTATAAGCCGTGTAAAAACTAATATAAGTACAAATTCTGCCGTGGATACATACATTATTAGCGGAGTTGTGAACTTTTTGTTTACAAATTTACAATTGAGTATGCAAATGTATAAGACGTGTAAAAACTAATATAAATATAAATTCTGAAGTGGATTCCGGCATTATTAGCTGAGTTGTGAACTTTTTGTTTACAAATTTACAATTGAGTATGCAAATGTATTAGCATTGTAAGAACTAATTTAAATATAAAATCTGTCGTGGATACATGCATTATTAGCTGAGATGTGAACTTTTTGTTTACAAATTTACAATTGAGTATGCAAATGTATTAGCCGTGTAAAAACTAATATAAATACAAATTTTGAAGTGGATTCAGGCATTATTAGCTGAGTTGTGAACTTTTTGTTTTCAAATTTACAATTGAGTATGCAAATGTATTAGCCGTGTAAAAACTATTAAAAATACAAATTCTGAAGTGGATACAGACATTATTAGCTGAGTATGCAAATGTATTAGACGTGTAAAAACTAATATAAATATAAATTCTGAAGTGGAATCAGGCATTATTAGCTGAGTTGTGAACTTTTTGTTTACAAATTTACAATTGAGTATGCAAATGTATTAGCCTTCTAAAAACTAATATAAGTACAAATTCTGCCGTGGATACATGCATTATTAGCGGAGTTGTGAACTTTTTGTTTACAAATTTACAATTGAGTATGCAAATGTATTAGCCGTGTAAAAACTATTATAAATACAAATTCTGAAGTGGATACAGACATTATTAGCTGAACTGTGAACTTTTTGTTTACAATTGAGTATGCAAATGTATAAGCCGTGTAAAAACTATTATAAATACAAATTCTGAAGTGGATACAGACATTATTAGCTGAGTATGCAAATGTATTAGACGTGTAAAAACTAATATAAATATAAATTCTGAAGTGGATACAGGCATTATTAGCTGAGTTGTGAACTTTTTGTTTACAAATTTACAATTGAGTATGCAAATGTATTAGCCTTCTGAAAACTAATATAAGTACAAATTCTGCCGTGGATACATACATTATTAGCGTAGTTGTGAACTTTTTGTTTACAAATTTACAATTGAGTATGCAAATGTATAAGACGTGTAAAAACTAATATAAATATAAATTCTGAAGTGGATTCAGGCATTATTAGCTGAGTTGTGAACTTTTTGTTTACAAATTTACAATTGAGTATGCAAATGTATTAGCCGTGTAAAAACTAATATAAATACAAATTTTGAAGTGGATTCAGGCATTATTAGCTGAGTTGTGAACTTTTTGTTTTCAAATTTACAATTGAGTATGCAAATGTATTAGCCGTGTAAAAACTATTATAAATACAAATTCTGAAGTGGATACAGACATTATTAGCTGAGTATGCAAATGTATTAGACGTGTAAAAACTAATATAAATATAAATTCTGAAGTGGAATCAGGCATTATGAGCTGAGTTGTGAACTTTTTGTTTACAAATTTACAATTGAGTATGCAAATGTATTAGCCTTCTAAAAACTAATATAAGTACAAATTCTGCCGTTGATACATGCATTATTAGCTGAGTTGTGAACTTTTTGTTTACAAATTTACAATTGAGTGTGCAAATGTATTTGCATTGTAAGAACTAATTTAAATATAAATTCTAGAGTGGATATATGCATTATTATCTGAGTTGTGAACTTTTTGTTTACAAATTTACAATTGAGTATGCAAATGTATTAGACGTGTAAAAACTAATATAAATATAAATTCTGAAGTGGATTCAGGCATTATTAGCTGAGTTGTGAACTTTTTGTTTACAAATTTACAATTGAGTATGCAAATGTATTAGCATTGTAAGAACTAATTTAAATATAAAATCTGCCGTGGATACATGCATTATTAGCTGAGATGTGAACTTTTTGTTTACAAATTTACAATTGAGTATGCAAATGTATTAGACGTGTAAAAACTAATAAAAATATAAATTCTGAAGTGGATTCAGGCATTATTAGCTGAGTTATGAACTTTTTGTTTACAAATTTACAATTGAGTGTGCAAATGTATTAGCATTGTAAGAACTAATTTAAATATAAATTCTAAAGTGGATATATGCATTACTATCTGAGTTGTGAACTTTTTGTTTACAAATTTACAATTGAGTATGCAAATGTATTAGACGTGTAAAAACTAATATAAATATAAATTCTGAAGTGGATTCAGGCATTATTAGCTGAGTTGTGAACTTTTTGTTTACAAATTTACAATTGAGTATGCAAATGTATTAGCATTGTAAGAACTAATTTAAATATAAAATCTGCCGTGGATACATGCATTATTAGCTGAGATGTGAACTTTTTGTTTACAAATTTACAATTGAGTATGCAAATGTATTAGACGTGTAGTGGCGACTGAAGATCCACGAGATTTTTTTTTGGGCCTAGAAGCATGCTACAGATTTTGTGAATTTTAAGCCGAGCTTTGGGGCGTATATGGTGGCACAAACAGATGTCAGCTTAAAAGCAGGCAACAGTTTTCGCAGTTTTTAAGCCGAGCTTCCAATGCACATGCGTAAAATTCGGCAGCTGCACGTATATGGTTTGTTTTTTTTGCAAGACCATATTCTTGCAGATATACTAGATAACTCACAGCGGCGCCAGGGGAGATCTGGAAAGCTCTATTTCCAATTAGGAAATTTTTTTTGCACTGAGCTGCACCTAATTCACTCCATCCGTTTCCGTACTAAATTCTTTTCGAATTGAGAATCGGTGGAGTGCACAAGCCCTCAAATTGCTCCCGCCACATAAAGCCATATAAAGTGCCAAGTCCACTGAGACAGTGTATCGGGAGGAGAAGTTTTTTTTTTGCCAGATCTTAAGGAATCCCAAGTGAGTAGACAAGAGCTGTCAGTGCCGGTGTACAGTGCGTAACCCCTTTTGTTGCCCAGGTCGCCGAATTAATTGCCAGTGAAGATAGCAAATCCAACGCAGGCGTCGACCAGCACCGAGAGAGAGGTTATATCTTGGAAACCCTCTTTTATTTTTGTTGGAAACCTTTTCAATCAGCGGGTAAATTAATTGTGAAATAGAGTTATTTATTTGGTGCTTACTGTGGATATATTTTATTCAGTGGATCGAGCCTAGCAAGCAGCATTAAAGTTCCGGTCCCGAGGAGCACCCCCTGAGGAGGGGATGAAGGGCAAGGAAGCCGGAAGGAGAGAGGATTTTAAAATACTGTGCTTGTGGAAATAAATCGGCCAACAGCGCGACTGCGCAACATCATTTAGTGGCCGGCTATGTAGTTGCGGCAAATTTGGTTGCAAGTTAGGCAGTGGGCAGAGGCTACAAATGTTTGACCGTGGCATGACCTCTGTGTCCTTTTACGCTTTGACTATTGGTCGGAGTCATGAATATTGTTAGCCAGAGGTCTCGATCAGTGGCCATAGGAAGTGTAAATGCGAAAAAAAAAAAAATGCGAATTAAGTGCAGCCATTAAATTGTGTAATCTCCGGATTTTTACCTCGACTAAAACTTGATTTTCCCAACTGCTTAAACTTAACCTCGGCCCACATGGCGTGTCATAACTCTTGCGTATGGAGTTTTCTTTTGTGAGCTTTTGATGCGACTAAAAGTCAATATTGATGAGAAGAACCTTCTTTATGAAGTTATAAAACGAATTAATAATTTTTAAATAGTTAAAGAAATTTTTAAATAATTATGTTTAAGTAACTTGGATTATTTTCTTGCTCAATGTGAAGTATAGAGTAGGAAGAAACGTCCATTTTTTTCGCTTTTGTTCAAACTAATGCCACAAAACTTGCAACCATTGAATTCCAGCTCACTTCGAGGGAGATCGATCTTCGCCGATGGAAAAAAAAATGAGTGAGTGTTAATGCAAAAGGAAACGATGTGTATTAAAAGTTTAAACAAAAGCAAAGAGAAAAATAACATAGAATACGTTTCTACACTATACTAAAAGTTAAGGTTGAATTGAAAATCACTACATATTAAAAATAACGAATTACTTTGAAGAAAATATTTCTAGAAATTAAATAAGGAACTACGGCTGCTAAAAAGGAAAAAATTAAACTTTAATTATTCTTGAATTTGTCCGAGAAAAATGAAGTAAATTAAATTAAATTAAATTAAATTAAATTAGCATATATATATATATAACCTATTCCTTAGCCTGAGTTTCAAATGAAGTTTATAAATAATGTTAGCATTAATCGCAAAATTTATATTAAAACGTAATGTTGAATGAAAACATGATGGCTTAAATATCTGAGTTTACCGACTCGATGATGACTCCACGGTCGTAAGGATCTAAAGGGATCACCAGAGCCATGCTCTAGCGGTGGTGATCATAGGTTGGGTGGGCATATAGCGAACACAATAACACCTGTGTCTTCGCAAAAGTTAAGGATCTCTCTCTGTCCTTTCTTCTTCGGTTCCTTCCCCTCTTCTAGTTTTTTTTCTGTTTGAATTTGTTTATTCTTCTCCCGATTTGGTTCTAGTTCATATTTTGTCGCAAGCACGCTCAATTCTCTTCTTTATTAATAATAAGGTGTAGTTCGTGTCCGAGATCTGAGTAGGCAAGACCTCCACCCCCAAAGCCGACGAGCTAGAGCCGGAAAAATACAGCGTGCCCCGCAGCTCAGATTCTCGAAAGCAGTCAGAAAACAACGTTACACACTACAGACGTGTAAAAACTAATATAAATATAAATTCTGAAGTGGATTCAGGCATTATTAGCTGAGTTATGAACTTTTTGTTTACATATTTACAATTGAGTGTGCAAATGTATTAGCATTGTAAGAACTAATTTAAATATAAATTCTAAGGTGGATATATGCATTATTTTCTGAGCTGTGATCTTTTTGTTTACAAATTTACAATTGAGTATGCAAATGTATTAGCATTGTAAGAACTAATTTAAATATAAATTCTAAAGTGGATACATGCATTATTAGTTGAGATGTGAACTTTTTGTTTACAAATTTAAAATTGAGTATGCAAATTTATTAGCCGTGTAAAAACTAATATAAATACAAATTCTGAAGTGGATTCAGGCATTATTAGCTGAGTTGTGAACTTTTTGTTTTCAAATTTACAATTGAGTATGCAAATGTATTAGCCGTGTAAAAACTATTATAAATACAAATTCTGAAGTGGATACAGACATTATTAGCTGAGTATGCAAATGTATTAGACGTGTAAAAACTAATATAAATATAAATTCTGAAGTGGAATCAGGCATTATTAGCTGAGTTGTGAACTTTTTGTTTACAAATTTACAATTGAGTATGCAAATGTATTAGCATTGTAAGAACTAATTTAAATATAAAATCTGCCGTGGATACATGCATTATTAGCTGAGATGTGAACTTTTTGTTTACAAATTTACAATTGAGTATGCAAATGTATTAGCCGTGTAAAAACTAATATAAATACAAATTTTGAAGTGGATTCAGGCATTATTAGCTGAGTTGTGAACTTTTTGTTTTCAAATTTACAATTGAGTATGCAAATGTATTAGCCGTGTAAAAACTATTAAAAATACAAATTCTGAAGTGGATACAGACATTATTAGCTGAGTATGCAAATGTATTAGACGTGTAAAAACTAATATAAATATAAATTCTGAAGTGGAATCAGGCATTATTAGCTGAGTTGTGAACTTTTTGTTTACAAATTTACAATTGAGTATGCAAATGTATTAGCCTTCTAAAAACTAATATAAGTACAAATTCTGCCGTGGATACATGCATTATTAGCGGAGTTGTGAACTTTTTGTTTACAAATTTACAATTGAGTATGCAAATGTATTAGCCGTGTAAAAACTATTATAAATACAAATTCTGAAGTGGATACAGACATTATTAGCTGAACTGTGAACTTTTTGTTTACAATTGAGTATGCAAATGTATAAGCCGTGTAAAAACTATTATAAATACAAATTCTGAAGTGGATACAGACATTATTAGCTGAGTATGCAAATGTATTAGACGTGTAAAAACTAATATAAATATAAATTCTGAAGTGGATACAGGCATTATTAGCTGAGTTGTGAACTTTTTGTTTACAAATTTACAATTGAGTATGCAAATGTATTAGCCTTCTGAAAACTAATATAAGTACAAATTCTGCCGTGGATACATACATTATTAGCGTAGTTGTGAACTTTTTGTTTACAAATTTACAATTGAGTATGCAAATGTATAAGACGTGTAAAAACTAATATAAATATAAATTCTGAAGTGGATTCAGGCATTATTAGCTGAGTTGTGAACTTTTTGTTTACAAATTTACTATTGAGTATGCAAATGTATTAGCATTGTAAGAACTAATTTAAATATAAAATCTGCCGTGGATACATGCATTATTAGCTGAGATGTGAACTTTTTGTTTACAAATTTACAATTGAGTATGCAAATGTATTAGCCGTGTAAAAACTAATATAAATACAAATTTTGAAGTGGATTCAGGCATTATTAGCTGAGTTGTGAACTTTTTGTTTTCAAATTTACAATTGAGTATGCAAATGTATTAGCCGTGTAAAAACTATTATAAATACAAATTCTGAAGTGGATACAGACATTATTAGCTGAGTATGCAAATGTATTAGACGTGTAAAAACTAATATAAATATAAATTCTGAAGTGGAATCTGGCATTATGAGCTGAGTTGTGACCTTTTTGTTTACAAATTTACAATTGAGTATGCAAATGTATTAGCCTTCTAAAAACTAATATAAGTACAAATTCTGCCGTTGATACATGCATTATTAGCTGAGTTGTGAACTTTTTGTTTACAAATTTACAATTGAGTGTGCAAATGTATTTGCATTGTAAGAACTAATTTAAATATAAATTCTAAAGTGGATATATGCATTATTATCTGAGTTGTGAACTTTTTGTTTACAAATTTACAATTGAGTATGCAAATGTATTAGACGTGTAAAAACTAATATAAATATAAATTCTGAAGTGGATTCAGGCATTATTAGCTGAGTTGTGAACTTTTTGTTTACAAATTTACAATTGAGTATGCAAATGTATTAGCATTGTAAGAACTAATTTAAATATAAAATCTGCCGTGGATACATGCATTATTAGCTGAGATGTGAACTTTTTGTTTACAAATTTACAATTGAGTATGCAAATGTATTAGACGTGTAAAAACTAATAAAAATATAAATTCTGAAGTGGATTCAGGCATTATTAGCTGAGTTATGAACTTTTTGTTTACAAATTTACAATTGAGTGTGCAAATGTATTAGCATTGTAAGAACTAATTTAAATATAAATTCTAAAGTGGATATATGCATTACTATCTGAGTTGTGAACTTTTTGTTTACAAATTTACAATTGAGTATGCAAATGTATTAGACGTGTAAAAACTAATATAAATATAAATTCTGAAGTGGATTCAGGCATTATTAGCTGAGTTGTGAACTTTTTGTTTACAAATTTACAATTGAGTATGCAAATGTATTAGCATTGTAAGAACTAATTTAAATATAAAATCTGCCGTGGATACATGCATTATTAGCTGAGATGTGAACTTTTTGTTTACAAATTTACAATTGAGTATGCAAATGTATTAGACGTGTAGTGGCGACTGAAGATCCACGAGATTTTTTTTTGGGCCTAGAAGCATGCTACAGATTTTGTGAATTTTAAGCCGAGCTTTGGGGCGTATATGGTGGCACAAACAGATGTCAGCTTAAAAGCAGGCAACAGTTTTCGCAGTTTTTAAGCCGAGCTTCCAATGCACATGCGTAAAATTCGGCAGCTGCACGTATATGGTTTGTTTTTTTTGCAAGACCATATTCTTGCAGATATACTAGATAACTCACAGCGGCGCCAGGGGAGATCTGGAAAGCTCTATTTCCAATTAGGAAATTTTTTTTGCACTGAGCTGCACCTAATTCACTCCATCCGTTTCCGTACTAAATTCTTTTCGAATTGAGAATCGGTGGAGTGCACAAGCCCTCAAATTGCTCCCGCCACATAAAGCCATATAAAGTGCCAAGTCCACTGAGACAGTGTATCGGGAGGAGAAGTTTTTTTTTTGCCAGATCTTAAGGAATCCCAAGTGAGTAGACAAGAGCTGTCAGTGCCGGTGTACAGTGCGTAACCCCTTTTGTTGCCCAGGTCGCCGAATTAATTGCCAGTGAAGATAGCAAATCCAACGCAGGCGTCGACCAGCACCGAGAGAGAGGTTATATCTTGGAAACCCTCTTTTATTTTTGTTGGAAACCTTTTCAATCAGCGGGTAAATTAATTGTGAAATAGAGTTATTTATTTGGTGCTTACTGTGGATATATTTTATTCAGTGGATCGAGCCCAGCAAGCAGCATTAAAGTTCCGGTCCCGAGGAGCACCCCCTGAGGAGGGGATGAAGGGCAAGGAAGCCGGAAGGAGAGAGGATTTTAAAATACTGTGCTTGTGGAAATAAATCGGCCAACAGCGCGACTGCGCAACATCATTTAGTGGCCGGCTATGTAGTTGCGGCAAATTTGGTTGCAAGTTAGGCAGTGGGCAGAGGCTACAAATGTTTGACCGTGGCATGACTTCTGTGTCCTTTTACGCTTTGACTATTGGTCGGAGTCATGAATATTGTTAGCCAGAGGTCTCGATCAGTGGCCATAGGAAGTGTAAATGCGAAAAAAAAAAAATGCGAATTAAGTGCAGCCATTAAATTGTGTAATCTCCGGATTTTTACCTCGACTAAAACTTGATTTTCCCAACTGCTTAAACTTAACCTCGGCCCACATGGCGTGTCATAACTCTTGCGTATGGAGTTTTCTTTTGTGAGCTTTTGATGCGACTAAAAGTCAATATTGATGAGAAGAACCTTCTTTATGAAGTTATAAAACGAATTAATAATTTTTAAATAGTTAAAGAAATTTTTAAATAATTATGTTTAAGTAACTTGGATTATTTTCTTGCTCAATGTGAAGTATAGAGTAGGAAGAAACGTCCATTTTTTTCGCTTTTGTTCAAACTAATGCCACAAAACTTGCAACCATTGAATTCCAGCTCACTTCGAGGGAGATCGATCTTCGCCGATGGAAAAAAAAATGAGTGAGTGTTAATGCAAAAGGAAACGATGTGTATTAAAAGTTTAAACAAAAGCAAAGAGAAAAATAACATAGAATACGTTTCTACACTATACTAAAAGTTAAGGTTGAATTGAAAATCACTACATATTAAAAATAACGAATTACTTTGAAGAAAATATTTCTAGAAATTAAATAAGGAACTACGGCTGCTAAAAAGGAAAAAATTAAACTTTAATTATTCTTGAATTTGTCCGAGAAAAATGAAGTAAATTAAATTAAATTAAATTAAATTAAATTAGCATATATATATATATAACCTATTCCTTAGCCTGAGTTTCAAATGAAGTTTATAAATAATGTTAGCATTAATCGCAAAATTTATATTAAAACGTAATGTTGAATGAAAACATGATGGCTTAAATATCTGAGTTTACCGACTCGATGATGACTCCACGGTCGTAAGGATCTAAAGGGATCACCAGAGCCATGCTCTAGCGGTGGTGATCATAGGTTGGGTGGGCATATAGCGAACACAATAACACCTGTGTCTTCGCAAAAGTTAAGGATCTCTCTCTGTCTTTTCTTCTTCGGTTCCTTCCCCTCTTCTAGTTTTTTTTCTGTTTGAATTTGTTTATTCTTCTCCCGATTTGGTTCTAGTTCATATTTTGTCGCAAGCACGCTCAATTCTCTTCTTTATTAATAATAAGGTGTAGTTCGTGTCCGAGATCTGAGTAGGCAAGACCTCCACCCCCAAAGCCGACGAGCTAGAGCCGGAAAAATACAGCGTGCCCCGCAGCTCAGATTCTCGAAAGCAGTCAGAAAACAACGTTACACACTACAGACGTGTAAAAACTAATATAAATATAAATTCTGAAGTGGATTCAGGCATTATTAGCTGAGTTATGAACTTTTTGTTTACAAATTTACAATTGAGTGTGCAAATGTATTAGCATTGTAAGAACTAATTTAAATATAAATTCTAAGGTGGATATATGCATTATTTTCTGAGCTGTGATCTTTTTGTTTACAAATTTACAATTGAGTATGCAAATGTATTAGCATTGTAAGAACTAATTTAAATATAAATTCTAAAGTGGATACATGCATTATTAGTTGAGATGTGAACTTTTTGTTTACAAATTTAAAATTGAGTATGCAAATTTATTAGCCGTGTAAAAACTAATATAAATACAAATTCTGAAGTGGATTCAGGCATTATTAGCTGAGTTGTGAACTTTTTGTTTTCAAATTTACAATTGAGTATGCAAATGTATTAGCCGTGTAAAAACTATTATAAATACAAATTCTGAAGTGGATACAGACATTATTAGCTGAGTATGCAAATGTATTAGACGTGTAAAAACTAATATAAATATAGATTCTGAAGTGGAATCAGGCATTATTAGCTGAGTTGTGAACTTTTTGTTTACAAATTTACAATTGAGTATGCAAATGTATTAGCCGTGTAAAAACTATTATAAATACACATTCTAAAGTGGATACAGACATTATTAGCTGAGTTATGAACTTTTTTTTTACAATTTACAATTGAGTATGCAAATGTATAAGCCGTGTAAAAACTAATATAAGTACAAATTCTGCCGTGGATACATACATTATTAGCGGAGTTGTGAACTTTTTGTTTACAAATTTACAATTGAGTATGCAAATGTATAAGACGTGTAAAAACTAATATAAATATAAATTCTGAAGTGGATTCAGGCATTATTAGCTGAGTTGTGAACTTTTTGTTTACAAATTTACAATTGAGTATGCAAATGTATTAGCATTGTAAGAACTAATTTAAATATAAAATCTGCCGTGGATACATGCATTATTAGCTGAGATGTGAACTTTTTGTTTACAAATTTACAATTGAGTATGCAAATGTATTAGACGTGTAAAAACTAATATAAATATAAATTCTGAAGTGGATTCAGGCATTATTAGCTGAGTTGTGAACTTTTTGTTTACAAATTTACAATCGAGTGTGCAAATGTATTATCATTGTAAGAACTAATTTAAATATAAATTCTAAAGTGGATATATGCATTACTATCTGAGTTGTGAACTTTTTGTTTACAAATTTACAATTGAGTATGCAAATGTATTAGACGTGTAAAAACTAATATAAATATAAATTCTGAAGTGGATTCAGGCATTATTAGCTGAGTTGTGAACTTTTTGTTTACAAATTTACAATTGAGTATGCAAATGTATTAGCATTGTAAGAACTAATTTAAACATAAAATCTGCCGTGGATACATGCATTATTAGCTGAGATGTGAACTTTTTGTTTTCAAATTTAGAATTGAGTATGCAAATGTATTAGCCGTGTAAAAACTATTATAAATACACATTCTAAAGTGGATACAGACATTATTAGCTGAGTTATGAACTTTTTGTTTACAATTTACAATTGAGTATGCAAATGTATAAGCCGTGTAAAAACTAATATAAGTACAAATTCTGCCGTGGATACATACATTATTAGCGGAGTTGTGAACTTTTTGTTTACAAATTTACAATTGAGTATGCAAATGTATAAGACGTGTAAAAACTAATATAAATATAAATTCTGAAGTGGATTCAGGCATTATTAGCTGAGTTGTGAACTTTTTGTTTACAAATTTACAATTGAGTATGCAAATGTATTAGCATTGTAAGAACTAATTTAAATATAAAATCTGCCGTGGATACATGCATTATTAGCTGAGATGTGAACTTTTTGTTTACAAATTTACAATTGAGTATCCAAATGTATTAGCCGTGTAAAAACTAATATAAATACAAATTTTGAAGTGGATTCAGGCATTATTAGCTGAGTTGTGAACTTTTTGTTTTCAAATTTACAATTGAGTATGCAAATGTATTAGCCGTGTAAAAACTATTATAAATACAAATTCTGAAGTGGATACAGACATTATTAGCGGAGTTGTGAACTTTTTGTTTACAAATTTACAATTGAGTATGCAAATGTATTAGACGTGTAAAAACTAATATAAATATAAATTCTGAAGTGTATTCAGGCATTATTAGCTGAGTTATGAACTTTTTGTTTACAAATTTACAATTGAGTGTGCAAATGTATTAGCATTGTAAGAACTAATTTAAATATAAATTCTAAAGTGGATATATGCATTACTATCTGAGTTGTGAACTTTTTGTTTACAAATTTACAATTGAGTATGCAAATGTATTAGACGTGTAAAAACTAATATAAATATAAATTCTGAAGTGGATTCAGGCATTATTAGCTGAGTTGTGAACTTTTTGTTTACAAATTTACAATTGAGTATGCAAATGTATTAGCATTGTAAGAACTAATTTAAATATAAAATCTGCCGTGGATACATGCATTATTAGCTGAGATGTGAACTTTTTGTTTACAAATTTACAATTGAGTATGCAAATGTATTAGACGTGTAAAAACTAATATAAATATAAATTCTGAAGTGGAATCAGGCATTATTAGCTGAGTTGTGAACTTTTTGTTTACAAATTTACAATTGAGTATGCAAATGTATTAGCATTGTAAGAACTAATTTAAATATAAAATCTGCCGTGGATACATGCATTATTAGCTGAGATGTGAACTTTTTGTTTACAAATTTAGAATTGAGTATGCAAATGTATTAGACGTGTAAAAACTATTATAAATATAAATTCTGAAGTGGATTCAGGCATTATTAGCTGAGTTATGATCTTTTTGTTTACAAATTTACAATTGAGTGTGCAAATGTATTAGCATTGTAAGAACTAATTTAAATATAAATTCTAAAGTGGATATATGCATTACTATCTGAGTTGTGAACTTTTTGTTTACAAATTTACAATTGAGTATGCAAATGTATTAGACGTGTAAAAACTAATATAAATATAAATTCTGAAGTGGATTCAGGCATTATTAGCTGAGTTGTGAACTTTTTGCTTACAAATTTACAATTGAGTATGCAAATGTATTAGCATTGTAAGAACTAATTTAAATATAAAATCTGGATACATGCATTATCAGTTGAGATGTGAACTTTTTGTTTACAAATTTACAATTGAGTATGCAAATGTATTAGACGTGTAAAAACTAATATAAATATAAATTCTGAAGTGGATTCAGGCATTATTAGCTGAGTTATGAACTTTTTGTTTACAAATTTACAATTGAGTGTGCAAATGTATTAGCATTGTAAGAACTAATTTAAATATAAAATCTGCCGTGGATACATGCATTATTAGCTAAGATGTGAACTTTTTGTTTACAAATTTACAATTGAGTATGCAAATGTATTAGACGTGTAAAAACTAATATAAATATAAATTCTGAAGTGGATTCAGGCATTATTAGCTGAGTTATGAACTTTTTGTTTACAAATTTACAATTGAGTGTGCAAATGTATTAGCATTGTAAGAACTAATTTAAATATAAATTCTAAAGTGGATATATGCATTATTTTCTGAGCTGTGATCTTTTTGTTTACAAATTTACAATTGAGTATGCAAATGTATAAGCCGTGTAAAAACTGATATAAGTACAAATTCTGCCGTGGATACATGCATTATTAGCTGAGTTATGAACTTTTTGTTTACAAATTTACAATTGAGTGTGCAAATGTATTAGCATTGTAAGAACTAATTTAAATATAAATTCTAAGGTGGCTATATGCATTATTTTCTGAGCTGCGATCTTTTTGTTTACAAATTTACAATTGAGTATGCAAATGTATTAGCATTGTAAGAACTAATTTAAATATAAATTCTAAAGTGGATACATGCATTATTAGTTGAGATGTGAACTTTTTGTTTACAAATTTAAAATTGAGTATGCAAATTTATTAGCCGTGTAAAAACTAATATAAATATAAATTCTGAAGTGTATTCAGGCATTATTAGCTGAGTTATGAACTTTTTGTTTACAAATTTACAATTGAGTGTGCAAATGTATTAGCATTGTAAGAACTAATTTAAATATAAATTCTAAAGTGGATATATGCATTACTATCTGAGTTGTGAACTTTTTGTTTACAAATTTACAATTGAGTATGCAAATGTATTAGACGTGTAAAAACTAATATAAATATTAATTCTGAAGTGGATTCAGGCATTATTAGCTGAGTTGTGAACTTTTTGTTTACAAATTTACAATTGAGTATGCAAATGTATTAGCATTGTAAGAACTAATTTAAATATAAAATCTGCCGTGGATACATGCATTATTAGCTGAGATGTGAACTTTTTGTTTACAAATTTACAATTGAGTATGCAAATGTATTAGACGTGTAAAAACTAATATAAATATAAATTCTGAAGTGGATTCAGGCATTATTAGCTGAGTTATGAACTTTTTGTTTACAAATTTACAATTGAGTGTGCAAATGTATTAGCATTGTAAGAACTAATTTAAATATAAATTCTAAGGTGGATATATGCATTATTTTCTGAGCTGTGATCTTTTTGTTTACAAATTTACAATTGAGTATGCAAATGTATTAGCATTGTAAGAACTAATTTAAATATAAATTCTAAAGTGGATACATGCATTATTAGTTGAGATGTGAACTTTTTGTTTACAAATTTAAAATTGAGTATGCAAATTTATTAGCCGTGTAAAAACTAATATAAATACAAATTCTGAAGTGGATTCAGGCATTATTAGCTGAGTTGTGAACTTTTTGTTTTCAAATTTACAATTGAGTATGCAAATGTATTAGCCGTGTAAAAACTATTATACATACAAATTCTGAAGTGGATACAGACATTATTAGCTGAGTATGCAAATGTATTAGACGTGTAAAAACTAATATAAATATAAATTCTGAAGTGGAATCAGGCATTATTAGCTGAGTTGTGAACTTTTTGTTTACAAATTTACAATTGAGTATGCAAATGTATTAGCATTGTAAGAACTAATTTAAACATAAAATCTGCCGTGGATACATGCATTATTAGCTGAGATGTGAACTTTTTGTTTACAAATTTAGAATTGAGTATGCAAATGTATTAGCCGTGTAAAAACTATTATAAATACACATTCTAAAGTGGATACAGACATTATTAGCTGAGTTATGAACTGTTTTGTTTACAATTTACAATTGAGTATGCAAATGTATAAGCCGTGTAAAAACTAATATAAGTACAAATTCTGCCGTGGATACATGCATTATTAGCTGAGTTGTGAACTTTTTGTTTACAAATTTACAATTGAGTATGCAAATGTATTAGCATTGTAAGAACTAATTTAAATATAAAATCTGCCGTGGATACATGCATTATTAGCTGAGATGTGAACTTTTTGTTTACAAATTTAGAATTGAGTATGCAAATGTATTAGACGTGTAAAAACTATTATAAATATAAATTCTGAAGTGGATTCAGGCATTATTAGCTGAGTTATGAACTTTTTGTTTACAAATTTACAATTGAGTGTGCAAATGTATTAGCATTGTAAGAACTAATTTAAATATAAATTCTAAAGTGGATATATGCATTACTATCTGAGTTGTGAACTTTTTGTTTACAAATTTACAATTGAGTATGCAAATGTATTAGACGTGTAAAAACTAATATAAATATAAATTCTGAAGTGGATTCAGGCATTATTAGCTGAGTTGTGAACTTTTTGCTTACAAATTTACAATTGAGTATGCAAATGTATTAGCATTGTAAGAACTAATTTAAATATAAAATCTGCCGTGGATACATGCATTATTAGCTAAGATGTGAACTTTTTGTTTACAAATTTACAATTGAGTATGCAAATGTATTAGACGTGTAAAAACTAATATAAATATAAATTCTGAAGTGGATTCAGGCATTATTAGCTGAGTTATGAACTTTTTGTTTACAAATTTACAATTGAGTGTGCAAATGTATTAGCATTGTAAGAACTAATTTAAATATAAAATCTGCCGTGGATACATGCATTATTAGCTAAGATGTGAACTTTTTGTTTACAAATTTACAATTGAGTATGCAAATGTATTAGACGTGTAAAAACTAATATAAATATAAATTCTGAAGTGGATTCAGGCATTATTAGCTGAGTTATGAACTTTTTGTTTACAAATTTACAATTGAGTGTGCAAATGTATTAGCATTGTAAGAACTAATTTAAATATAAATTCTAAAGTGGATATATGCATTATTTTCTGAGCTGTGATCTTTTTGTTTACAAATTTACAATTGAGTATGCAAATGTATTAGCATTGTAAGAACTAATTTAAATATAAAATCTGCCGTGGATACATACATTATTAGCTGAGATGTGAACTTTTTGTTTACAAATTTACAATTGAGTATGCAAATGTATTAGCCGTGTAAAAACTAATATAAATTTAAATTCTGAAGTGGATTCAGGCATTATTAGCTGAGTTGTGAACTTTTTGTTTTCAAATTTACAATTGACTATGCAAATGTATTAGCCGTGTAAAAACTATTATAAATACTAATTCTGAAGTGGATACAGACATTATTAGCGGAGTTGTGAACTTTTTGTTTACAAATTTACAATTGAGTGTGCAAATCTATTAGCATTGTAAGAACTAATTTAAATATAAATTCTAAAGTGGATATATGCATTATTATCTGAGTTGTGAACTTTTTGTTTACAAATTTACAATTGAGTATGCAAATGTATTAGACGTGTAAAAACTAATATAAATATAAATTCTGAAGTGGATTCAGGCATTATTATCTGAGTTGTGAACTTTTTGTTTACAAATTTACAATTGAGTATGCAAATGTATTAGACGTGTAAAAACTAATATAAATATAAATTCTGAAGTGGATTCAGGCATTATTAGCTGAGTATGCAAATGTATTAGACGTGTAAAAACTAATATAAATATAAATTCTGAAGTGGATTCAGGCATTATTACCTGAGTTGTGAACTTTTTGTTTACAAATTTACAATTGAGTATGCAAATGTATTAGCCTTCTAAAAACTAATATAAGTACAAATTCTGCCGTGGATACATGCATTATTAGCGGAGTTGTGAACTTTTTGTTTACAAATTTACAATTGAGTATGCAAATGTATTAGCCGTGTAAAAACTATTATAAATACAAATTCTGAAGTGGATACAGACATTATTAGCTGAACTGTGAACTTTTTGTTTACAAATTTACAATTGAGTATGCAAATGTATAAGCCGTGTAAAAACTATTATAAATACAAATTCTGAAGTGGATACAGACATTATTAGCTGAGTATGCAAATGTATTAGACGTGTAAAAACTAATATAAATATAAATTCTGAAGTGGATACAGGCATTATTAGCTGAGTTGTGAACTTTTTGTTTACAAATTTACAATTGAGTATGCAAATGTATTAGCCTTCTAAAAACTAATATAAGTACAAATTCTGCCGTGGATACATACATTATTAGCGGAGTTGTGAACTTTTTGTTTACAAATTTACAATTGAGTATGCAAATGTATAAGACGTGTAAAAACTAATATAAATATAAATTCTGAAGTGGATTCAGGCATTATTAGCTGATTTGTGAACTTTTTGTTTACAAATTTACAATTGAGTATGCAAATGTATTAGCATTGTAAGAACTAATTTAAATATAAAATCTGCCGTGGATACATGCATTATTAGCTGAGATGTGAACTTTTTGTTTACAAATTTACAATTGAGTATGCAAATGTATTAGCCGTGTAAAAACAAATATAGATACAAATTTTGAAGTGGATTCAGGCATTATTAGCTGAGTTGTGAACTTTTTGTTTACAAATTTACAATTGAGTATGCAAATGTATTAGCCGTGTAAAAACTATTATAAATACAAATTCTGAAGTGGATACAGACATTATTAGCTGAGTATGCAAATGTATTAGACGTGTAAAAACTAATATAAATATAAATTCTGAAGTGGAATCAGGCATTATTAGCTGAGTTGTGAACTTTTTGTTTACAAATTTACAATTGAGTATGCAAATGTATTAGCCTTCTAAAAACTAATATAAGTACAAAATCTGCCGTGGATACATGCATTACTATCTGAGTTGTGAACTTTTTGTTTACAAATTTACAATTGAGTATGCAAATGTATTAGACGTGTAAAAACTAATATAAATATAAATTCTGAAGTGGATTCAGGCATTATTAGCTGAGTTGTGAACTTTTTGTTTACAAATTTACAATTGAGTATGCAAATGTATTAGCATTGTAAGAACTAATTTAAATATAAAATCTGCCGTGGATACATACATTATTAGCTGAGATGTGAACTTTTTGTTTACAAATTTACAATTGAGTATGCAAATGTATTAGACGTGTAAAAACTAATATAAATATAAATTCTGAAGTGGATTCAGGCATTATTAGCTGAGTTATGAACTTTTTGTTTACAAATTTACAATTGGTGTGCAAATGTATTAGCATTGTAAGAACTAATTTAAATATAAATTCTAAGGTGGATATATGCATTATTTTCTGAGCTGTGATCTTTTTGTTTACAAATTTACAATTGAGTATGCAAATGTATTAGCATTGTAAGAACTAATTTAAATATAAATTCTAAAGTGGATACATGCATTATTAGTTGAGATGTGAACTTTTTGTTTACAAATTTAAAATTGAGTATGCAAATTTATTAGCCGTGTAAAAACTAATATAAATACAAATTCTGAAGTGGATTCAGGCATTATTAGCTGAGTTGTGAACTTTTTGTTTTCAAATTTACAATTGAGTATGCAAATGTATTAGCCGTGTAAAAACTATTATAAATACAAATTCTGAAGTGGATACAGACATTATTAGCTGAGTATGCAAATGTATTAGACGTGTAAAAACTAATATAAATATAAATTCTAAGGTGGAATCAGGCATTATTAGCTGAGTTGTGAACATTTTGTTTACAAATTTACAATTGAGTATGCAAATGTATTTGCATTGTAAGAACTAATTTAAACATAAAATCTGCCGTGGATACATGCATTATTAGCTAAGATGTGAACTTTTTGTTTACAAATTTAGAATTGAGTATGCAAATGTATTAGACGTGTAAAAACTAATATAAATATAAATTCTGAAGTGGATTCAGGCATTATTAGCTGAGTTGTGAACTTTTTGTTTACAAATTTACAATTGAGTATGCAAATGTATTAGCCTTCTAAAAACTAATATAAGTACAAAATCTGCCGTGGATACATGCATTACTATCTGAGTTGTGAACTTTTTGTTTACAAATTTACAATTGAGTTTGCAAATGTATTAGACGTGTAAAAACTAATATAAATATAAATTCTGAAGTGGATTCAGGCATTATTAGCTGAGTTGTGAACTTTTTGTTTACAAATTTACAATTGAGTATGCAAATGTATTAGCATTGTAAGAACTAATTTAAATATAAAATCTGCCGTGGATACATGCATTATTAGCTGAGATGGGAACTTTTTGTTTACAAATTTACAATTGAGTATGCAAATGTATTAGACGTGTAAAAACTAATATAAATATAAATTCTGAAGTGGATTCAGGCATTATTAGCTGAGTTGTGAACTTTTTGTTTACAAATTTACAATTGAGTATGCAAATGTATTAGCCTTCTAAAAACTAATATAAGTACAAAATCTGCCGTGGATCCATAAATTACTATCTGAGTTGTGAACTTTTTGTTTACAAATTTACAATTGAGTATGCAAATGTATTAGACGTGTAAAAACTAATATAAATATAAATTCTGAAGTGGATTCAGGCATTATTAGCTGAGTTGTGAACTTTTTGTTTACAAATTTACAATTGAGTATGCAAATGTATTAGCATTGTAAGAACTAATTTAAATATAAAATCTGCCGTGGATACATGCATTATTAGCTGAGATGTGAACTTTTTGTTTACAAATTTACAATTGAGTATGCAAATGTATTAGACGTGTAAAAACTAATATAAATATAAATTCTGAAGTGGATTCAGGCATTATTAGCTGAGTTATGAACTTTTTGTTTACAAATTTACAATTGAGTGTGCAAATGTATTAGCATTGTAAGAACTAATTTAAATATAAATTCTAAGGTGGATATATGCATTATTTTCTGAGCTGTGATCTTTTTGTTTACAAATTTACAATTGAGTATGCAAATGTATTAGCATTGTAAGAACTAATTTAAATATAAATTCTAAAGTGGATACATGCATTATTAGTTGAGATGTGAACTTTTTGTTTACAAATTTAAAATTGAGTATGCAAATTTATTAGCCGTGTAAAAACTAATATAAATACAAATTCTGAAGTGGATTCAGGCATTATTAGCTGAGTTGTGAACTTTTTGTTTTCAAATTTACAATTGAGTATGCAAATGTATTAGCCGTGTAAAAACTATTATAAATACAAATTCTGAAGTGGATACAGACATTATTAGCTGAGTATGCAAATGTATTAGACGTGTAAAAACTAATATAAATATAAATTCTGAAGTGGAATCAGGCATTATTAGCTGAGTTGTGAACATTTTGTTTACAAATTTACAATTGAGTATGCAAATGTATTTGCATTGTAAGAACTAATTTAAACATAAAATCTGCCGTGGATACATGCATTATTAGCTGAGATGTGAACTTTTTGTTTACAAATTTAGAATTGAGTATGCAAATGTATTAGCCGTGTAAAAACTATTATAAATACACATTCTAAAGTGGATACAGACATTATTAGCTGAGTTATGAACTTTTTGTTTACAATTTACAATTGAGTATGCAAATGTATAAGCCGTGTAAAAACTAATATAAGTACAAATTCTGCCGTGGATACATACATTATTAGCGGAGTTGTGAACTTTTTGTTTACAAATTTACAATTGAGTATGCAAATGTATAAGACGTGTAAAAACTAATATAAATATAAATTCTGAAGTGGATTCCGGCATTATTAGCTGAGTTGTGAACTTTTTGTTTACAAATTTACAATTGAGTATGCAAATGTATTAGCATTGTAAGAACTAATTTAAATATAAAATCTGTCGTGGATACATGCATTATTAGCTGAGATGTGAACTTTTTGTTTACAAATTTACAATTGAGTATGCAAATGTATTAGCCGTGTAAAAACTAATATAAATACAAATTTTGAAGTGGATTCAGGCATTATTAGCTGAGTTGTGAACTTTTTGTTTTCAAATTTACAATTGAGTATGCAAATGTATTAGCCGTGTAAAAACTATTAAAAATACAAATTCTGAAGTGGATACAGACATTATTAGCTGAGTATGCAAATGTATTAGACGTGTAAAAACTAATATAAATATAAATTCTGAAGTGGAATCAGGCATTATTAGCTGAGTTGTGAACTTTTTGTTTACAAATTTACAATTGAGTATGCAAATGTATTAGCCTTCTAAAAACTAATATAAGTACAAATTCTGCCGTGGATACATGCATTATTAGCGGAGTTGTGAACTTTTTGTTTACAAATTTACAATTGAGTATGCAAATGTATTAGCCGTGTAAAAACTATTATAAATACAAATTCTGAAGTGGATACAGACATTATTAGCTGAACTGTGAACTTTTTGTTTACAATTGAGTATGCAAATGTATAAGCCGTGTAAAAACTATTATAAATACAAATTCTGAAGTGGATACAGACATTATTAGCTGAGTATGCAAATGTATTAGACGTGTAAAAACTAATATAAATATAAATTCTGAAGTGGATACAGGCATTATTAGCTGAGTTGTGAACTTTTTGTTTACAAATTTACAATTGAGTATGCAAATGTATTAGCCTTCTGAAAACTAATATAAGTACAAATTCTGCCGTGGATACATACATTATTAGCGTAGTTGTGAACTTTTTGTTTACAAATTTACAATTGAGTATGCAAATGTATAAGACGTGTAAAAACTAATATAAATATAAATTCTGAAGTGGATTCAGGCATTATTAGCTGAGTTGTGAACTTTTTGTTTACAAATTTACAATTGAGTATGCAAATGTATTAGCCGTGTAAAAACTAATATAAATACAAATTTTGAAGTGGATTCAGGCATTATTAGCTGAGTTGTGAACTTTTTGTTTTCATATTTACAATTGAGTATGCAAATGTATTAGCCGTGTAAAAACTATTATAAATACAAATTCTGAAGTGGATACAGACATTATTAGCTGAGTATGCAAATGTATTAGACGTGTAAAAACTAATATAAATATAAATTCTGAAGTGGAATCAGGCATTATGAGCTGAGTTGTGAACTTTTTGTTTACAAATTTACAATTGAGTATGCAAATGTATTAGCCTTCTAAAAACTAATATAAGTACAAATTCTGCCGTTGATACATGCATTATTAGCTGAGTTGTGAACTTTTTGTTTACAAATTTACAATTGAGTGTGCAAATGTATTTGCATTGTAAGAACTAATTTAAATATAAATTCTAGAGTGGATATATGCATTATTATCTGAGTTGTGAACTTTTTGTTTACAAATTTACAATTGAGTATGCAAATGTATTAGACGTGTAAAAACTAATATAAATATAAATTCTGAAGTGGATTCAGGCATTATTAGCTGAGTTGTGAACTTTTTGTTTACAAATTTACAATTGAGTATGCAAATGTATTAGCATTGTAAGAACTAATTTAAATATAAAATCTGCCGTGGATACATGCATTATTAGCTGAGATGTGAACTTTTTGTTTACAAATTTACAATTGAGTATGCAAATGTATTAGACGTGTAAAAACTAATAAAAATATAAATTCTGAAGTGGATTCAGGCATTATTAGCTGAGTTATGAACTTTTTGTTTACAAATTTACAATTGAGTGTGCAAATGTATTAGCATTGTAAGAACTAATTTAAATATAAATTCTAAAGTGGATATATGCATTACTATCTGAGTTGTGAACTTTTTGTTTACAAATTTACAATTGAGTATGCAAATGTATTAGACGTGTAAAAACTAATATAAATATAAATTCTGAAGTGGATTCAGGCATTATTAGCTGAGTTGTGAACTTTTTGTTTACAAATTTACAATTGAGTATGCAAATGTATTAGCATTGTAAGAACTAATTTAAATATAAAATCTGCCGTGGATACATGCATTATTAGCTGAGATGTGAACTTTTTGTTTACAAATTTACAATTGAGTATGCAAATGTATTAGACGTGTAGTGGCGACTGAAGATCCACGAGATTTTTTTTTTGGGCCTAGAAGCATGCTACAGATTTTGTGAATTTTAAGCCGAGCTTTGGGGCGTATATGGTGGCACAAACAGATGTCAGCTTAAAAGCAGGCAACAGTTTTCGCAGTTTTTAAGCCGAGCTTCCAATGCACATGCGTAAAATTCGGCAGCTGCACGTATATGGTTTGTTTTTTTTGCAAGACCATATTCTTGCAGATATACTAGATAACTCACAGCGGCGCCAGGGGAGATCTGGAAAGCTCTATTTCCAATTAGGAAATTTTTTTTGCACTGAGCTGCACCTAATTCACTCCATCCGTTTCCGTACTAAATTCTTTTCGAATTGAGAATCGGTGGAGTGCACAAGCCCTCAAATTGCTCCCGCCACATAAAGCCATATAAAGTGCCAAGTCCACTGAGACAGTGTATCGGGAGGAGAAGTTTTTTTTTTGCCAGATCTTAAGGAATCCCAAGTGAGTAGACAAGAGCTGTCAGTGCCGGTGTACAGTGCGTAACCCCTTTTGTTGCCCAGGTCGCCGAATTAATTGCCAGTGAAGATAGCAAATCCAACGCAGGCGTCGACCAGCACCGAGAGAGAGGTTATATCTTGGAAACCCTCTTTTATTTTTGTTGGAAACCTTTTCAATCAGCGGGTAAATTAATTGTGAAATAGAGTTATTTATTTGGTGCTTACTGTGGATATATTTTATTCAGTGGATCGAGCCCAGCAAGCAGCATTAAAGTTCCGGTCCCGAGCAGCACCCCCTGAGGAGGGGATGAAGGGCAAGGAAGCCGGAAGGAGAGAGGATTTTAAAATACTGTGCTTGTGGAAATAAATCGGCCAACAGCGCGACTGCGCAACATCATTTAGTGGCCGGCTATGTAGTTGCGGCAAATTTGGTTGCAAGTTAGGCAGTGGGCAGAGGCTACAAATGTTTGACCGTGGCATGACCTCTGTGTCCTTTTACGCTTTGACTATTGGTCGGAGTCATGAATATTGTTAGCCAGAGGTCTCGATCAGTGGCCATAGGAAGTGTAAATGCGAAAAAAAAAAATGCGAATTAAGTGCAGCCATTAAATTGTGTAATCTCCGGATTTTTACCTCGACTAAAACTTGATTTTCCCAACTGCTTAAACTTAACCTCGGCCCACATGGCGTGTCATAACTCTTGCGTATGGAGTTTTCTTTTGTGAGCTTTTGATGCGACTAAAAGTCAATATTGATGAGAAGAACCTTCTTTATGAAGTTATAAAACGAATTAATAATTTTTAAATAGTTAAAGAAATTTTTAAATAATTATGTTTAAGTAACTTGGATTATTTTCTTGCTCAATGTGAAGTATAGAGTAGGAAGAAACGTCCATTTTTTTCGCTTTTGTTCAAACTAATGCCACAAAACTTGCAACCATTGAATTCCAGCTCACTTCGAGGGAGATCGATCTTCGCCGATGGAAAAAAAAATGAGTGAGTGTTAATGCAAAAGGAAACGATGTGTATTAAAAGTTTAAACAAAAGCAAAGAGAAAAATAACATAGAATACGTTTCTACACTATACTAAAAGTTAAGGTTGAATTGAAAATCACTACATATTAAAAATAACGAATTACTTTGAAGAAAATATTTCTAGAAATTAAATAAGGAACTACGGCTGCTAAAAAGGAAAAAATTAAACTTTAATTATTCTTGAATTTGTCCGAGAAAAATGAAGTAAATTAAATTAAATTAAATTAAATTAAATTAGCATATATATATATATAACCTATTCCTTAGCCTGAGTTTCAAATGAAGTTTATAAATAATGTTAGCATTAATCGCAAAATTTATATTAAAACGTAATGTTGAATGAAAACATGATGGCTTAAATATCTGAGTTTACCGACTCGATGATGACTCCACGGTCGTAAGGATCTAAAGGGATCACCAGAGCCATGCTCTAGCGGTGGTGATCATAGGTTGGGTGGGCATATAGCGAACACAATAACACCTGTGTCTTCGCAAAAGTTAAGGATCTCTCTCTGTCCTTTCTTCTTCGGTTCCTTCCCCTCTTCTAGTTTTTTTTCTGTTTGAATTTGTTTATTCTTCTCCCGATTTGGTTCTAGTTCATATTTTGTCGCAAGCACGCTCAATTCTCTTCTTTATTAATAATAAGGTGTAGTTCGTGTCCGAGATCTGAGTAGGCAAGACCTCCACCCCCAAAGCCGACGAGCTAGAGCCGGAAAAATACAGCGTGCCCCGCAGCTCAGATTCTCGAAAGCAGTCAGAAAACAACGTTACACACTACAGACGTGTAAAAACTAATATAAATATAAATTCTGAAGTGGATTCAGGCATTATTAGCTGAGTTATGAACTTTTTGTTTACATATTTACAATTGAGTGTGCAAATGTATTAGCATTGTAAGAACTAATTTAAATATAAATTCTAAGGTGGATATATGCATTATTTTCTGAGCTGTGATCTTTTTGTTTACAAATTTACAATTGAGTATGCAAATGTATTAGCATTGTAAGAACTAATTTAAATATAAATTCTAAAGTGGATACATGCATTATTAGTTGAGATGTGAACTTTTTGTTTACAAATTTAAAATTGAGTATGCAAATTTATTAGCCGTGTAAAAACTAATATAAATACAAATTCTGAAGTGGATTCAGGCATTATTAGCTGAGTTGTGAACTTTTTGTTTTCAAATTTACAATTGAGTATGCAAATGTATTAGCCGTGTAAAAACTATTATAAATACAAATTCTGAAGTGGATACAGACATTATTAGCTGAGTATGCAAATGTATTAGACGTGTAAAAACTAATATAAATATAAATTCTGAAGTGGAATCAGGCATTATTAGCTGAGTTGTGAACTTTTTGTTTACAAATTTACAATTGAGTATGCAAATGTATTAGCATTGTAAGAACTAATTTAAATATAAAATCTGCCGTGGATACATGCATTATTAGCTGAGATGTGAACTTTTTGTTTACAAATTTACAATTGAGTATGCAAATGTATTAGCCTTCTAAAAACTAATATAAGTACAAATTCTGCCGTGGATACATGCATTATTAGCGGAGTTGTGAACTTTTTGTTTACAAATTTACAATTGAGTATGCAAATGTATTAGCCGTGTAAAAACTATTATAAATACAAATTCTGAAGTGGATACAGACATTATTAGCTGAACTGTGAACTTTTTGTTTACAATTGAGTATGCAAATGTATAAGCCGTGTAAAAACTATTATAAATACAAATTCTGAAGTGGATACAGACATTATTAGCTGAGTATGCAAATGTATTAGACGTGTAAAAACTAATATAAATATAAATTCTGAAGTGGATACAGGCATTATTAGCTGAGTTGTGAACTTTTTGTTTACAAATTTACAATTGAGTATGCAAATGTATTAGCCTTCTGAAAACTAATATAAGTACAAATTCTGCCGTGGATACATACATTATTAGCGTAGTTGTGAACTTTTTGTTTACAAATTTACAATTGAGTATGCAAATGTATAAGACGTGTAAAAACTAATATAAATATAAATTCTGAAGTGGATTCAGGCATTATTAGCTGAGTTGTGAACTTTTTGTTTACAAATTTACAATTGAGTATGCAAATGTATTAGCATTGTAAGAACTAATTTAAATATAAAATCTGCCGTGGATACATGCATTATTAGCTGAGATGTGAACTTTTTGTTTACAAATTTACAATTGAGTATGCAAATGTATTAGCCGTGTAAAAACTAATATAAATACAAATTTTGAAGTGGATTCAGGCATTATTAGCTGAGTTGTGAACTTTTTGTTTTCAAATTTACAATTGAGTATGCAAATGTATTAGCCGTGTAAAAACTATTATAAATACAAATTCTGAAGTGGATACAGACATTATTAGCTGAGTATGCAAATGTATTAGACGTGTAAAAACTAATATAAATATAAATTCTGAAGTGGAATCAGGCATTATGAGCTGAGTTGTGAACTTTTTGTTTACAAATTTACAATTGAGTATGCAAATGTATTAGCCTTCTAAAAACTAATATAAGTACAAATTCTGCCGTTGATACATGCATTATTAGCTGAGTTGTGAACTTTTTGTTTACAAATTTACAATTGAGTGTGCAAATGTATTTGCATTGTAAGAACTAATTTAAATATAAATTCTAAAGTGGATATATGCATTATTATCTGAGTTGTGAACTTTTTGTTTACAAATTTACAATTGAGTATGCAAATGTATTAGACGTGTAAAAACTAATATAAATATAAATTCTGAAGTGGATTCAGGCATTATTAGCTGAGTTGTGAACTTTTTGTTTACAAATTTACAATTGAGTATGCAAATGTATTAGCATTGTAAGAACTAATTTAAATATAAAATCTGCCGTGGATACATGCATTATTAGCTGAGATGTGAACTTTTTGTTTACAAATTTACAATTGAGTATGCAAATGTATTAGACGTGTAAAAACTAATAAAAATATAAATTCTGAAGTGGATTCAGGCATTATTAGCTGAGTTATGAACTTTTTGTTTACAAATTTACAATTGAGTGTGCAAATGTATTAGCATTGTAAGAACTAATTTAAATATAAATTCTAAAGTGGATATATGCATTACTATCTGAGTTGTGAACTTTTTGTTTACAAATTTACAATTGAGTATGCAAATGTATTAGACGTGTAGTGGCGACTGAAGATCCACGAGATTTTTTTTTGGGCCTAGAAGCATGCTACAGATTTTGTGAATTTTAAGCCGAGCTTTGGGGCGTATATGGTGGCACAAACAGATGTCAGCTTAAAAGCAGGCAACAGTTTTTGCAGTTTTTAAGCCGAGCTTCCAATGCACATGCGTAAAATTCGGCAGCTGCACGTATATGGTTTGTTTTTTTTGCAAGACCATATTCTTGCAGATATACTAGATAACTCACAGCGGCGCCAGGGGAGATCTGGAAAGCTCTATTTCCAATTAGGAAATTTTTTTTGCACTGAGCTGCACCTAATTCACTCCATCCGTTTCCGTACTAAATTCTTTTCGAATTGAGAATCGGTGGAGTGCACAAGCCCTCAAATTGCTCCCGCCACATAAAGCCATATAAAGTGCCAAGTCCACTGAGACAGTGTATCGGGAGGAGAAGTTTTTTTTTTGCCAGATCTTAAGGAATCCCAAGTGAGTAGACAAGAGCTGTCAGTGCCGGTGTACAGTGCGTAACCCCTTTTGTTGCCCAGGTCGCCGAATTAATTGCCAGTGAAGATAGCAAATCCAACGCAGGCGTCGACCAGCACCGAGAGAGAGGTTATATCTTGGAAACCCTCTTTTATTTTTGTTGGAAACCTTTTCAATCAGCGGGTAAATTAATTGTGAAATAGAGTTATTTATTTGGTGCTTACTGTGGATATATTTTATTCAGTGGATCGAGCCCAGCAAGCAGCATTAAAGTTCCGGTCCCGAGGAGCACCCCCTGAGGAGGGGATGAAGGGCAAGGAAGCCGGAAGGAGAGAGGATTTTAAAATACTGTGCTTGTGGAAATAAATCGGCCAACAGCGCGACTGCGCAACATCATTTAGTGGCCGGCTATGTAGTTGCGGCAAATTTGGTTGCAAGTTAGGCAGTGGGCAGAGGCTACAAATGTTTGACCGTGGCATGACTTCTGTGTCCTTTTACGCTTTGACTATTGGTCGGAGTCATGAATATTGTTAGCCAGAGGTCTCGATCAGTGGCCATAGGAAGTGTAAATGCGAAAAAAAAAAAAATGCGAATTAAGTGCAGCCATTAAATTGTGTAATCTCCGGATTTTTACCTCGACTAAAACTTGATTTTCCCAACTGCTTAAACTTAACCTCGGCCCACATGGCGTGTCATAACTCTTGCGTATGGAGTTTTCTTTTGTGAGCTTTTGATGCGACTAAAAGTCAATATTGATGAGAAGAACCTTCTTTATGAAGTTATAAAACGAATTAATAATTTTTAAATAGTTAAAGAAATTTTTAAATAATTATGTTTAAGTAACTTGGATTATTTTCTTGCTCAATGTGAAGTATAGAGTAGGAAGAAACGTCCATTTTTTTCGCTTTTGTTCAAACTAATGCCACAAAACTTGCAACCATTGAATTCCAGCTCACTTCGAGGGAGATCGATCTTCGCCGATGGAAAAAAAAATGAGTGAGTGTTAATGCAAAAGGAAACGATGTGTATTAAAAGTTTAAACAAAAGCAAAGAGAAAAATAACATAGAATACGTTTCTACACTATACTAAAAGTTAAGGTTGAATTGAAAATCACTACATATTAAAAATAACGAATTACTTTGAAGAAAATATTTCTAGAAATTAAATAAGGAACTACGGCTGCTAAAAAGGAAAAAATTAAACTTTAATTATTCTTGAATTTGTCCGAGAAAAATGAAGTAAATTAAATTAAATTAAATTAAATTAAATTAGCATATATATATATATAACCTATTCCTTAGCCTGAGTTTCAAATGAAGTTTATAAATAATGTTAGCATTAATCGCAAAATTTATATTAAAACGTAATGTTGAATGAAAACATGATGGCTTAAATATCTGAGTTTACCGACTCGATGATGACTCCACGGTCGTAAGGATCTAAAGGGATCACCAGAGCCATGCTCTAGCGGTGGTGATCATAGGTTGGGTGGGCATATAGCGAACACAATAACACCTGTGTCTTCGCAAAAGTTAAGGATCTCTCTCTGTCTTTTCTTCTTCGGTTCCTTCCCCTCTTCTAGTTTTTTTTCTGTTTGAATTTGTTTATTCTTCTCCCGATTTGGTTCTAGTTCATATTTTGTCGCAAGCACGCTCAATTCTCTTCTTTATTAATAATAAGGTGTAGTTCGTGTCCGAGATCTGAGTAGGCAAGACCTCCACCCCCAAAGCCGACGAGCTAGAGCCGGAAAAATACAGCGTGCCCCGCAGCTCAGATTCTCGAAAGCAGTCAGAAAACAACGTTACACACTACAGACGTGTAAAAACTAATATAAATATAAATTCTGAAGTGGATTCAGGCATTATTAGCTGAGTTATGAACTTTTTGTTTACAAATTTACAATTGAGTGTGCAAATGTATTAGCATTGTAAGAACTAATTTAAATATAAATTCTAAGGTGGATATATGCATTATTTTCTGAGCTGTGATCTTTTTGTTTACAAATTTACAATTGAGTATGCAAATGTATTAGCATTGTAAGAACTAATTTAAATATAAATTCTAAAGTGGATACATGCATTATTAGTTGAGATGTGAACTTTTTGTTTACAAATTTAAAATTGAGTATGCAAATTTATTAGCCGTGTAAAAACTAATATAAATACAAATTCTGAAGTGGATTCAGGCATTATTAGCTGAGTTGTGAACTTTTTGTTTTCAAATTTACAATTGAGTATGCAAATGTATTAGCCGTGTAAAAACTATTATAAATACAAATTCTGAAGTGGATACAGACATTATTAGCTGAGTATGCAAATGTATTAGACGTGTAAAAACTAATATAAATATAGATTCTGAAGTGGAATCAGGCATTATTAGCTGAGTTGTGAACTTTTTGTTTACAAATTTACAATTGAGTATGCAAATGTATTAGCATTGTAAGAACTAATTTAAATATAAAATCTGCCGTGGATACATGCATTATTAGCTGAGATGTGAACTTTTTGTTTACAAATTTACAATTGAGTATCCAAATGTATTAGCCGTGTAAAAACTAATATAAATACAAATTTTGAAGTGGATTCAGGCATTATTAGCTGAGTTGTGAACTTTTTGTTTTCAAATTTACAATTGAGTGTGCAAATGTATTATCATTGTAAGAACTAATTTAAATATAAATTCTAAAGTGGATATATGCATTACTATCTGAGTTGTGAACTTTTTGTTTACAAATTTACAATTGAGTATGCAAATGTATTAGCCGTGTAAAAACTATTATAAATACACATTCTAAAGTGGATACAGACATTATTAGCTGAGTTATGAACTTTTTTTTTACAATTTACAATTGAGTATGCAAATGTATAAGCCGTGTAAAAACTTATATAAGTACAAATTCTGCCGTGGATACATACATTATTAGCGGAGTTGTGAACTTTTTGTTTACAAATTTACAATTGAGTATGCAAATGTATAAGACGTGTAAAAACTAATATAAATATAAATTCTGAAGTGGATTCAGGCATTATTAGCTGAGTTGTGAACTTTTTGTTTACAAATTTACAATTGAGTATGCAAATGTATTAGCATTGTAAGAACTAATTTAAATATAAAATCTGCCGTGGATACATGCATTATTAGCTGAGATGTGAACTTTTTGTTTACAAATTTACAATTGAGTATGCAAATGTATTAGACGTGTAAAAACTAATATAAATATAAATTCTGAAGTGGATTCAGGCATTATTAGCTGAGTTGTGAACTTTTTGTTTACAAATTTACAATCGAGTGTGCAAATGTATTATCATTGTAAGAACTAATTTAAATATAAATTCTAAAGTGGATATATGCATTACTATCTGAGTTGTGAACTTTTTGTTTACAAATTTACAATTGAGTATGCAAATGTATTAGACGTGTAAAAACTAATATAAATATAAATTCTGAAGTGGATTCAGGCATTATTAGCTGAGTTGTGAACTTTTTGTTTACAAATTTACAATTGAGTATGCAAATGTATTAGCATTGTAAGAACTAATTTAAACATAAAATCTGCCGTGGATACATGCATTATTAGCTGAGATGTGAACTTTTTGTTTTCAAATTTAGAATTGAGTATGCAAATGTATTAGCCGTGTAAAAACTATTATAAATACACATTCTAAAGTGGATACAGACATTATTAGCTGAGTTATGAACTTTTTGTTTACAATTTACAATTGAGTATGCAAATGTATAAGCCGTGTAAAAACTAATATAAGTACAAATTCTGCCGTGGATACATACATTATTAGCGGAGTTGTGAACTTTTTGTTTACAAATTTACAATTGAGTATGCAAATGTATAAGACGTGTAAAAACTAATATAAATATAAATTCTGAAGTGGATTCAGGCATTATTAGCTGAGTTGTGAACTTTTTGTTTACAAATTTACAATTGAGTATGCAAATGTATTAGCATTGTAAGAACTAATTTAAATATAAAATCTGCCGTGGATACATGCATTATTAGCTGAGATGTGAACTTTTTGTTTACAAATTTACAATTGAGTATCCAAATGTATTAGCCGTGTAAAAACTAATATAAATACAAATTTTGAAGTGGATTCAGGCATTATTAGCTGAGTTGTGAACTTTTTGTTTTCAAATTTACAATTGAGTATGCAAATGTATTAGCCGTGTAAAAACTATTATAAATACAAATTCTGAAGTGGATACAGACATTATTAGCGGAGTTGTGAACTTTTTGTTTACAAATTTACAATTGAGTATGCAAATGTATTAGACGTGTAAAAACTAATATAAATATAAATTCTGAAGTGTATTCAGGCATTATTAGCTGAGTTATGAACTTTTTGTTTACAAATTTACAATTGAGTGTGCAAATGTATTAGCATTGTAAGAACTAATTTAAATATAAATTCTAAAGTGGATATATGCATTACTATCTGAGTTGTGAACTTTTTGTTTACAAATTTACAATTGAGTATGCAAATGTATTAGACGTGTAAAAACTAATATAAATATAAATTCTGAAGTGGATTCAGGCATTATTAGCTGAGTTGTGAACTTTTTGTTTACAAATTTACAATTGAGTATGCAAATGTATTAGCATTGTAAGAACTAATTTAAATATAAAATCTGCCGTGGATACATGCATTATTAGCTGAGATGTGAACTTTTTGTTTACAAATTTACAATTGAGTATGCAAATGTATTAGACGTGTAAAAACTAATATAAATATAAATTCTGAAGTGGATTCAGGCATTATTAGCTGAGTTATGAACTTTTTGTTTACAAATTTACAATTGAGTGTGCAAATGTATTAGCATTGTAAGAACTAATTTAAATATAAATTCTAAGGTGGATATATGCATTATTTTCTGAGCTGTGATCTTTTTGTTTACAAATTTACAATTGAGTATGCAAATGTATTAGCATTGTAAGAACTAATTTAAATATAAATTCTAAAGTGGATACATGCATTATTAGTTGAGATGTGAACTTTTTGTTTACAAATTTAAAATTGAGTATGCAAATTTATTAGCCGTGTAAAAACTAATATAAATACAAATTCTGAAGTGGATTCAGGCATTATTAGCTGAGTTGTGAACTTTTTGTTTTCAAATTTACAATTGAGTATGCAAATGTATTAGCCGTGTAAAAACTATTATACATACAAATTCTGAAGTAGATACAGACATTATTAGCTGAGTATGCAAATGTATTAGACGTGTAAAAACTAATATAAATATAAATTCTGACGTGGAATCAGGCATTATTAGCTGAGTTGTGAACTTTTTGTTTACAAATTTACAATTGAGTATGCAAATGTATTAGCATTGTAAGAACTAATTTAAATATAAAATCTGCCGTGGATACATGCATTATTAGCTGAGATGTGAACTTTTTGTTTACAAATTTAGAATTGAGTATGCAAATGTATTAGACGTGTAAAAACTATTATAAATATAAATTCTGAAGTGGATTCAGGCATTATTAGCTGAGTTATGATCTTTTTGTTTACAAATTTACAATTGAGTGTGCAAATGTATTAGCATTGTAAGAACTAATTTAAATATAAATTCTAAAGTGGATATATGCATTACTATCTGAGTTGTGAACTTTTTGTTTACAAATTTACAATTGAGTATGCAAATGTATTAGACGTGTAAAAACTAATATAAATATAAATTCTGAAGTGGATTCAGGCATTATTAGCTGAGTTGTGAACTTTTTGCTTACAAATTTACAATTGAGTATGCAAATGTATTAGCATTGTAAGAACTAATTTAAATATAAAATCTGGATACATGCATTATCAGTTGAGATGTGAACTTTTTGTTTACAAATTTACAATTGAGTATGCAAATGTATTAGACGTGTAAAAACTAATATAAATATAAATTCTGAAGTGGATTCAGGCATTATTAGCTGAGTTATGAACTTTTTGTTTACAAATTTACAATTGAGTGTGCAAATGTATTAGCATTGTAAGAACTAATTTAAATATAAAATCTGCCGTGGATACATGCATTATTAGCTAAGATGTGAACTTTTTGTTTACAAATTTACAATTGAGTATGCAAATGTATTAGACGTGTAAAAACTAATATAAATATAAATTCTGAAGTGGATTCAGGCATTATTAGCTGAGTTATGAACTTTTTGTTTACAAATTTACAATTGAGTGTGCAAATGTATTAGCATTGTAAGAACTAATTTAAATATAAATTCTAAAGTGGATATATGCATTATTTTCTGAGCTGTGATCTTTTTGTTTACAAATTTACAATTGAGTATGCAAATGTATAAGCCGTGTAAAAACTGATATAAGTACAAATTCTGCCGTGGATACATGCATTATTAGCTGAGTTATGAACTTTTTGTTTACAAATTTACAATTGAGTGTGCAAATGTATTAGCATTGTAAGAACTAATTTAAATATAAATTCTAAGGTGGCTATATGCATTATTTTCTGAGCTGCGATCTTTTTGTTTACAAATTTACAATTGAGTATGCAAATGTATTAGCATTGTAAGAACTAATTTAAATATAAATTCTAAAGTGGATACATGCATTATTAGTTGAGATGTGAACTTTTTGTTTACAAATTTAAAATTGAGTATGCAAATTTATTAGCCGTGTAAAAACTAATATAAATATAAATTCTGAAGTGTATTCAGGCATTATTAGCTGAGTTATGAACTTTTTGTTTACAAATTTACAATTGAGTGTGCAAATGTATTAGCATTGTAAGAACTAATTTAAATATAAATTCTAAAGTGGATATATGCATTACTATCTGAGTTGTGAACTTTTTGTTTACAAATTTACAATTGAGTATGCAAATGTATTAGACGTGTAAAAACTAATATAAATATAAATTCTGAAGTGGATTCAGGCATTATTAGCTGAGTTGTGAACTTTTTGTTTACAAATTTACAATTGAGTATGCAAATGTATTAGCATTGTAAGAACTAATTTAAATATAAAATCTGCCGTGGATACATGCATTATTAGCTGAGATGTGAACTTTTTGTTTACAAATTTACAATTGAGTATGCAAATGTATTAGACGTGTAAAAACTAATATAAATATAAATTCTGAAGTGGATTCAGGCATTATTAGCTGAGTTATGAACTTTTTGTTTACAAATTTACAATTGAGTGTGCAAATGTATTAGCATTGTAAGAACTAATTTAAATATAAATTCTAAGGTGGATATATGCATTATTTTCTGAGCTGTGATCTTTTTGTTTACAAATTTACAATTGAGTATGCAAATGTATTAGCATTGTAAGAACTAATTTAAATATAAATTCTTAAGTGGATACATGCATTATTAGTTGAGATGTGAACTTTTTGTTTACAAATTTAAAATTGAGTATGCAAATTTATTAGCCGTGTAAAAACTAATATAAATACAAATTCTGAAGTGGATTCAGGCATTATTAGCTGAGTTGTGAACTTTTTGTTTTCAAATTTACAATTGAGTATGCAAATGTATTAGCCGTGTAAAAACTATTATACATACAAATTCTGAAGTGGATACAGACATTATTAGCTGAGTATGCAAATGTATTAGACGTGTAAAAACTAATATAAATATAAATTCTGAAGTGGAATCAGGCATTATTAGCTGAGTTGTGAACTTTTTGTTTACAAATTTACAATTGAGTATGCAAATGTATTAGCATTGTAAGAACTAATTTAAACATAAAATCTGCCGTGGATACATGCATTATTAGCTGAGATGTGAACTTTTTGTTTACAAATTTAGAATTGAGTATGCAAATGTATTAGCCGTGTAAAAACTATTATAAATACACATTCTAAAGTGGATACAGACATTATTAGCTGAGTTATGAACTGTTTTGTTTACAATTTACAATTGAGTATGCAAATGTATAAGCCGTGTAAAAACTAATATAAGTACAAATTCTGCCGTGGATACATGCATTATTAGCTGAGTTGTGAACTTTTTGTTTACAAATTTACAATTGAGTATGCAAATGTATTAGCATTGTAAGAACTAATTTAAATATAAAATCTGCCGTGGATACATGCATTATTAGCTGAGATGTGAACTTTTTGTTTACAAATTTAGAATTGAGTATGCAAATGTATTAGACGTGTAAAAACTATTATAAATATAAATTCTGAAGTGGATTCAGGCATTATTAGCTGAGTTATGAACTTTTTGTTTACAAATTTACAATTGAGTGTGCAAATGTATTAGCATTGTAAGAACTAATTTAAATATAAATTCTAAAGTGGATATATGCATTACTATCTGAGTTGTGAACTTTTTGTTTACAAATTTACAATTGAGTATGCAAATGTATTAGACGTGTAAAAACTAATATAAATATAAATTCTGAAGTGGATTCAGGCATTATTAGCTGAGTTGTGAACTTTTTGCTTACAAATTTACAATTGAGTATGCAAATGTATTAGCATTGTAAGAACTAATTTAAATATAAAATCTGCCGTGGATACATGCATTATTAGCTAAGATGTGAACTTTTTGTTTACAAATTTACAATTGAGTATGCAAATGTATTAGACGTGTAAAAACTAATATAAATATAAATTCTGAAGTGGATTCAGGCATTATTAGCTGAGTTATGAACTTTTTGTTTACAAATTTACAATTGAGTGTGCAAATGTATTAGCATTGTAAGAACTAATTTAAATATAAAATCTGCCGTGGATACATGCATTATTAGCTAAGATGTGAACTTTTTGTTTACAAATTTACAATTGAGTATGCAAATGTATTAGACGTGTAAAAACTAATATAAATATAAATTCTGAAGTGGATTCAGGCATTATTAGCTGAGTTATGAACTTTTTGTTTACAAATTTACAATTGAGTGTGCAAATGTATTAGCATTGTAAGAACTAATTTAAATATAAATTCTAAAGTGGATATATGCATTATTTTCTGAGCTGTGATCTTTTTGTTTACAAATTTACAATTGAGTATGCAAATGTATAAGCCGTGTAAAAACTGATATAAGTACAAATTCTGCCGTGGATACATGCATTATTAGCTGAGTTATGAACTTTTTGTTTACAAATTTACAATTGAGTGTGCAAATGTATTAGCATTGTAAGAACTAATTTAAATATAAATTCTAAGGTGGCTATATGCATTATTTTCTGAGCTGCGATCTTTTTGTTTACAAATTTACAATTGAGTATGCAAATGTATTAGCATTGTAAGAACTAATTTAAATATAAATTCTAAAGTGGATACATGCATTATTAGTTGAGATGTGAACTTTTTGTTTACAAATTTAAAATTGAGTATGCAAATTTATTAGCCGTGTAAAAACTAATATAAATACAAATTCTGAAGTGGATTCAGGCATTATTAGCTGAGTTGTGAACTTTTTGTTTTCAAATTTACAATTGAGTATGCAAATGTATTAGCCGTGTAAAAACTATTATAAATACAAATTCTGAAGTGGATACAGACATTATTAGCTGAGTATGCAAATGTATTAGACGTGTAAAAACTAATATAAATATAAATTCTGAAGTGGAATCAGGCATTATTAGCTGAGTTGTGAACTTTTTGTTTACAAATTTACAATTGAGTATGCAAATGTATTAGCATTGTAAGAACTAATTTAAACATAAAATCTGCCGTGGATACATGCATTATTAGCTGAGATGTGAACTTTTTGTTTACAAATTTAGAATTGAGTATGCAAATGTATTAGCCGTGTAAAAACTATTATAAATACACATTCTAAAGTGGATACAGACATTATTAGCTGAGTTATGAACTTTTTGTTTACAATTTACAATTGAGTATGCAAATGTATAAGCCGTGTAAAAACTAATATAAGTACAAATTCTGCCGTGGATACATGCATTATTAGCTGAGTTGTGAACTTTTTGTTTACAAATTTACAATTGAGTATGCAAATGTATTAGCATTGTAAGAACTAATTTAAATATAAAATCTGCCGTGGATACATGCATTATTAGCTGAGATGTGAACTTTTTGTTTACAAATTTAGAATTGAGTATGCAAATGTATTAGACGTGTAAAAACTAATATAAATATAAATTCTGAAGTGGATTCAGGCATTATTAGCTGAGTTATGAACTTTTTGTTTACAAATTTACAATTGAGTGTGCAAATGTATTAGCATTGTAAGAACTAATTTAAATATAAATTCTAAAGTGGATATATGCATTACTATCTGAGTTGTGAACTTTTTGTTTACAAATTTACAATTGAGTATGCAAATGTATTAGACGTGTAAAAACTAATATAAATATAAATTCTGAAGTGGATTCAGGCATTATTAGCTGAGTTGTGAACTTTTTGCTTACAAATTTACAATTGAGTATGCAAATGTATAAGCCGTGTAAAAACTAATATAAGTACAAATTCTGCCGTGGATACATGCATTATTAGCTGAGTTATGAACTTTTTGTTTACAAATTTACAATTGAGTGTGCAAATGTATTAGCATTGTAAGAACTAATTTAAATATAAATTCTAAGGTGGCTATATGCATTATTTTCTGAGCTGCGATCTTTTTGTTTACAAATTTACAATTGAGTATGCAAATGTATTAGCATTGTAAGAACTAATTTAAATATAAATTCTAAAGTGGATACATGCATTATTAGTTGAGATGTGAACTTTTTGTTTACAAATTTAAAATTGAGTATGCAAATTTATTAGCCGTGTAAAAACTAATATAAATACAAATTCTGAAGTGGATTCAGGCATTATTAGCTGAGTTGTGAACTTTTTGTTTTCAAATTTACAATTGAGTATGCAAATGTATTAGCCGTGTAAAAACTATTATAAATACAAATTCTGAAGTGGATACAGACATTATTAGCTGAGTATGCAAATGTATTAGACGTGTAAAAACTAATATAAATATAAATTCTGAAGTGGAATCAGGCATTATTAGCTGAGTTGTGAACTTTTTGTTTACAAATTTACAATTGAGTATGCAAATGTATTAGCATTGTAAGAACTAATTTAAACATAAAATCTGCCGTGGATACATGCATTATTAGCTGAGATGTGAACTTTTTGTTTACAAATTTAGAATTGAGTATGCAAATGTATTAGCCGTGTAAAAACTATTATAAATACACATTCTAAAGTGGATACAGACATTATTAGCTGAGTTATGAACTTTTTGTTTACAATTTACAATTGAGTATGCAAATGTATAAGCCGTGTAAAAACTAATATAAGTACAAATTCTGCCGTGGATACATGCATTATTAGCTGAGTTGTGAACTTTTTGTTTACAAATTTACAATTGAGTATGCAAATGTATTAGCATTGTAAGAACTAATTTAAATATAAAATCTGCCGTGGATACATGCATTATTAGCTGAGATGTGAACTTTTTGTTTACAAATTTAGAATTGAGTATGCAAATGTATTAGACGTGTAAAAACTAATATAAATATAAATTCTGAAGTGGATTCAGGCATTATTAGCTGAGTTATGAACTTTTTGTTTACAAATTTACAATTGAGTATGCAAATGTATTAGACGTGTAAAAACTAATATAAATATAAATTCTGAAGTGGATTCAGGCATTATTAGCTGAGTTATGAACTTTTTGTTTACAAATTTACAATTGAGTGTGCAAATGTATTAGCATTGTAAGAACTAATTTAAATATAAATTCTAAAGTGGATATATGCATTACTATCTGAGTTGTGAACTTTTTGTTTACAAATTTACAATTGAGTATGCAAATGTATTAGACGTGTAAAAACTAATATAAATATAAATTCTGAAGTGGATTCAGGCATTATTAGCTGAGTTGTGAACTTTTTGCTTACAAATTTACAATTGAGTATGCAAATGTATAAGCCGTGTAAAAACTAATATAAGTACAAATTCTGCCGTGGATACATGCATTATTAGCTGAGTTATGAACTTTTTGTTTACAAATTTACAATTGAGTGTGCAAATGTATTAGCATTGTAAGAACTAATTTAAATATAAATTCTAAGGTGGCTATATGCATTATTTTCTGAGCTGCGATCTTTTTGTTTACAAATTTACAATTGAGTATGCAAATGTATTAGCATTGTAAGAACTAATTTAAATATAAATTCTAAAGTGGATACATGCATTATTAGTTGAGATGTGAACTTTTTGTTTACAAATTTAAAATTGAGTATGCAAATTTATTAGCCGTGTTAAAACTAATATAAATACAAATTCTGAAGTGGATTCAGGCATTATTAGCTGAGTTGTGAACTTTTTGTTTTCAAATTTACAATTGAGTATGCAAATGTATTAGCCGTGTAAAAACTATTATAAATACAAATTCTGAAGTGGATACAGACATTATTAGCTGAGTATGCAAATGTATTAGACGTGTAAAAACTAATATAAATATAAATTCTGAAGTGGAATCAGGCATTATTAGCTGAGTTGTGAACTTTTTGTTTACAAATTTACAATTGAGTATGCAAATGTATTAGCATTGTAAGAACTAATTTAAACATAAAATCTGCCGTGGATACATGCATTATTAGCTGAGATGTGAACTTTTTGTTTACAAATTTAGAATTGAGTATGCAAATGTATTAGCCGTGTAAAAACTATTATAAATACACATTCTAAAGTGGATACAGACATTATTAGCTGAGTTATGAACTTTTTGTTTACAATTTACAATTGAGTATGCAAATGTATAAGCCGTGTAAAAACTAATATAAGTACAAATTCTGCCGTGGATACATGCATTATTAGCTGAGTTGTGAACTTTTTGTTTACAAATTTACAATTGAGTATGCAAATGTATTAGCATTGTAAGAACTAATTTAAATATAAAATCTGCCGTGGATACATGCATTATTAGCTGAGATGTGAACTTTTTGTTTACAAATTTAGAATTGAGTATGCAAATGTATTAGACGTGTAAAAACTAATATAAATATAAATTCTGAAGTGGATTCAGGCATTATTAGCTGAGTTATGAACTTTTTGTTTACAAATTTACAATTGAGTATGCAAATGTATTAGACGTGTAAAAACTAATATAAATATAAATTCTGAAGTGGATTCAGGCATTATTAGCTGAGTTATGAACTTTTTGTTTACAAATTTACAATTGAGTGTGCAAATGTATTAGCATTGTAAGAACTAATTTAAATATAAATTCTAAAGTGGATATATGCATTACTATCTGAGTTGTGAACTTTTTGTTTACAAATTTACAATTGAGTATGCAAATGTATTAGACGTGTAAAAACTAATATAAATATAAATTCTGAAGTGGATTCAGGCATTATTAGCTGAGTTGTGAACTTTTTGCTAACAAATTTACAATTGAGTATGCAAATGTATTAGCATTGTAAGAACTAATTTAAATATAAAATCTGCCGTGGATACATGCATTATTAGCTGAGATGTGAACTTTTTGTTTACAAATTTACAATTGAGTATGCAAATGTATTAGACGTGTAAAAACTAATATAAATATAAATTCTGAAGTGGATTCAGGCATTATTAGCTGAGTTATGAACTTTTTGTTTACAAATTTACAATTGAGTGTGCAAATGTATTAGCATTGTAAGAACTAATTTAAATTTAAATTCTAAAGTGGATATATGCATTATTTTCTGAGCTGTGATCTTTTTGTTTACAAATTTACAATTGAGTATGGAAATGTATTAGACGTGTAAAAACTAATATAAATATAAATTCTGAAGTGGATTCAGGCATTATTAGCTGAGTTATGAACTTTTTGTTTACAAATTTACAATTGAGTGTGCAAATGTATTAGCATTGTAAGAACTAATTTAAATATAAATTCTAAAGTGGATATATGCATTATTTTCTGAGCTGTGATCTTTTTGTTTACAAATTTACAATTGAGTATGCAAATGTATTAGACGTATAAAAACTAATATAAATATAAATTCTGCCGTGGATTCAGGCATTATTAGCTGAGTTATGAACTTTTTGTTTACAATTTACAATTAAGTATGCAAATGTATAAGCCGTGTAAAAACTAATATAAGTACAAATTCTGCCGTGGATACATGCATTATTAGCTAAGTAATGAACGTTTTGTTTACAAATTTACAATAGAGTATGCAAATGTATTAGCCTTCTAAAAACTAATATAAGTTCAAATTCTGCCGTGGATACATGCATTATAAGCGCAGTTGTGAACTTTTTGTTTACAAATTTACAATTGAGTATGCAAATGTATTAGACGTGTAAAAACTAATATAAATATAACTTCTGAAGTGGATTCAGGCATTATTAGCTGAGTTATGAACTTTTTGTTTACAAATTTACAATTGAGTGTGCAAATGTATTAGCATTGTAAGAACTAATTTAAATATAAATTCTACAGTGGATATATGCATTATTTTCTGAGCTGTGATCTTTTTGTTTACAAATTTACAATTGAGTATGCAAATGTATTAGACGTATAAAAACTAATATAAATATAAATTCTGAAGTGGATTCAGGCATTATTAGCTGAGTTATGAACTTTTTGTTTACAATTTACAATTAAGTATGCAAATGTATAAGCCGTGTAAAAACTAATATAAGTACAAATTCTGCCGTGGATACATGCATTATTAGCTAAGTAATGAACGTTTTGTTTAGAAATTTACAATAGAGTATGCAAATGTATTAGCCTTCTAAAAACTAATATAAGTTCAAATTCTGCCGTGGATACATGCATTATAAGCGCAGTTGTGAACTTTTTGTTTACAAATTTACAATTGAGTATGCAAATGTATTAGACGTGTAAAAACTAATATAAATATATATTCTGAAGTGGATTCAGGCATTATTAGCTGAGTTATGAACTTTTTGTTTACAAATTTACAATTGAGTGTGCAAATGTATTAGCATTGTAAGAACTAATTTAAATATAAATTCTAAAGTGGATATATGCATTACTATCTGAGTTGTGAACTTTTTGTTGACAAATTTACAATTGAGTATGCAAATGTATTAGACGTGTAAAAACTAATATAAATATAAATTCTGAAGTGGATTCAGGCATTATTAGCTGAGTTGTGAACTTTTTGCTTACAAATTTACAATTGAGTATGCAAATGTATTAGCATTGTAAGAACTAATTTAAATATAAAATCTGCCGTGGATACATGCATTATTAGCTGAGATGTGAACTTTTTGTTTACAAATTTACAATTGAGTATGCAAATGTATTAGACGTGTAAAAACTAATATAAATATAAATTCTGAAGTGGATTCAGGCATTATTAGCTGAGTTATGAACTTTTTGTTTACAAATTTACAATTGAGTGTGCAAATGTATTAGCATTGTAAGAACTAATTTAAATATAAATTCTAAAGTGGATATATGCATTATTTTCTGAGCTGTGATCTTTTTGTTTACAAATTTACAATTGAGTATGCAAATGTATTAGACGTATAAAAACTAATATAAATATAAATTCTGCCGTGGATTCAGGCATTATTAGCTGAGTTATGAACTTTTTGTTTACAATTTACAATTAAGTATGCAAATGTATAAGCCGTGTAAAAACTAATATAAGTACAAATTCTGCCGTGGATACATGCATTATTAGCTAAGTAATGAACGTTTTGTTTACAAATTTACAATAGAGTATGCAAATGTATTAGCCTTCTAAAAACTAATATAAGTTCAAATTCTGCCGTGGATACATGCATTATAAGCGGAGTTGTGAACTTTTTGTTTACAAATTTACAATTGAGTATGCAAATGTATTAGACGTGTAAAAACTAATATAAATATAACTTCTGAAGTGGATTCAGGCATTATTAGCTGAGTTATGAACTTTTTGTTTACAAATTTACAATTGAGTGTGCAAATGTATTAGCATTGTAAGAACTAATTTAAATATAAATTCTAAAGTGGATATATGCATTATTTTCTGAGCTGTGATCTTTTTGTTTACAAATTTACAATTGAGTATGCAAATGTATTAGACGTATAAAAACTAATATAAATATAAATTCTGAAGTGGATTCAGGCATTATTAGCTGAGTTATGAACTTTTTGTTTACAATTTACAATTAAGTATGCAAATGTATAAGCCGTGTAAAAACTAATATAAGTACAAATTCTGCCGTGGATACATGCATTATTAGCTAAGTAATGAACGTTTTGTTTACAAATTTACAATAGAGTATGCAAATGTATTAGCCTTCTAAAAACTAATATAAGTTCAAATTCTGCCGTGGATACATGCATTATAAGCGCAGTTGTGAACTTTTTGTTTACAAATTTACAATTGAGTATGCAAATGTATTAGACGTGTAAAAACTAATATAAATATTACTTCTGAAGTGGATTCAGGCATTATTAGCTGAGTTATGAACTTTTTGTTTACAATTTACAATTGAGTATGCAAATGTTTAAGCCGTGTAAAAACTAATATAAGTACAAATTCTGCCGTGGATACATGCATTATTAGCTGAGTAATGAACGTTTTGTTTACAAATTTACAATAGAGTATGCAAATGTATTAGCCTTCTAAAAACTAATATAAGTACAAATTCTGCCGTTGATACATGCATTATAATCGGAGTTGTGAACTTGTTGTTTACAAATTTACAATTGAGTATGCAAATGTATTAGCATTGTAAGAACTAATTTAAATATAAATTCTAAAGTGGATATATGCATTATTATCTGAGTTGTGAACTTTTTGTTTACAAATTTACAATTGAGTATGCAAATGTATTAGACGTGTAAAAACTTATATAAATATAAATTCTAAGGTGGATATATGCATTATTATCTGAGCTGTGAACTTTTTGTTTACAAATTTACAATTGAGTATGCAAATGTATTAGCATTGTAAGAACTAATTTAAATATAAATTCTAAAGTGGATATATGCATTATTATCTGAGTTGTGAACTTTTTGTTTATAAATTTACAATTGAGTATGCAAATGTATTAGACGTGAAAAAACTAATATAAATATAAATTCTGAAGTGGATTCAGGCATTATTAGCTGAGTTGTGAACTTTTTGTTTTCAAATTTACAATTGAGTATGCAAATGTATTAGCCGTGTAAGAACTAATTTAAATATAAAATCTGCCGTGGATACATGCATTATTAGCTGAGATGTGAACTTTTTGTTTACAAATTTACAATTGAGTATGCAAATGTATTAGCCGTGTAAAAACTAATATAAGTACAAATTCTGCCGTGGATACATGCATTATTAGCTGAGTTGTGAACTTTTTGTTTACAAATTTACAATTGAGTATGCAAATGTATTAGCCTTGTAAAAACTAATATAAGTACAAATTCTACCATGGATACATGCATTATTAGCTGAGTTATGAACTTTTTGTTTACAAATTTACAATTGAGTGTGCAAATGTATTAGCATTGTAAGAACTAATTTAAATATAAATTCTAAAGTGGATATATGCATTATTTTCTGAGCTGTGATCTTTTTGTTTACAAATTTACAATTGAGTATGCAAATGTATTAGACGTATAAAAACTAATATAAATATAAATTCTGAAGTGGATTCAGGCATTATTAGCTGAGTTGTGAACTTTTTGTTTTCAAATTTACAATTGAGTATGCAAATGTATTAGCCGTGTAAGAACTAATTTAAATATAAAATCTGCCGTGGATACATGCATTATTAGCTGAGATGTGAACTTTTTGTTTACAAATTTACAATTGAGTATGCAAATGTATTAGCCGTGTAAAAACTAATATAAGTACAAATTCTGCCGTGGATACATGCATTATTAGCTGAGTTGTGAACTTTTTGTTTACAAATTTACAACTGAGTGTGCAAATCTATTAGCATTGTAAGAACTAATTTAAATATAAATTCTAAAGTGGATATATGCATTATTATCTGAGTTGTGAACTTTTTGTTTACAAATTTACAATTGAGTATCCAAATGTTTTAGACGTGTAAAAACTAATATAAATATAAATTCTGAAGTGGATTCAGGCATTATTATCTGAGTTGTGAACTTTTTGTTTACAAATTTACAATTGAGTATGCAAATGTATTAGACGTGTAAAAACTAATATAAATATAAATTCTGAAGTGGATTCAGGCATTATTAGCTGAGTTGTGAACTTTTTGTTTACAAATTTACAATTGAGTATGCAAATGTATTAGCCTTCTAAAAACTAATATAAGTACAAATTCTGCTGTGGATACATGCATTATTAGCGGAGTTGTGAACTTTTTGTTTACAAATTTACAATTGAGTATGCAAATGTATTAGCCGTGTAAAAACTATTATAAATACAAATTCTGAAGTGGATACAGACATTATTAGCTGAGTATGCAAATGTATTAGACGTGTAAAAACTAATATAAGTACAAATTCTGCCGTGGATACATGTATAAGACGTGTAAAAACTAATATAAATATAAATTCTGAAGTGGATTCAGGCATTATTAGCTGAGTTGTGAACTTTTTGTTTACAAATTTACAATTGAGTATGCAAATTTATTAGCATTGTAAGAACTAATTTAAATATATAATCTGCCGTGGATACATGCATTATTAGCTGAGATGTGAACTTTTTGTTTACAAATTTACAATTGAGTATGCAAATTTATTAGCCGTGTAAAAACTAATATAAATACAAATTCTGAAGTGGATTCAGGCATTATTAGCTGAGTTGTGAACTTTTTGTTTTCAAATTTACAATTGAGTATGCAAATGTATTAGCCGTGTAAAAACTATTATAAATACAAATTCTGAAGTGGATACAGACATTATTAGCTGAGTATGCAAATGTATTAGACGTGTAAAAACTAATATAAATATAAATTCTGAAGTGGAATCAGGCATTATTAGCAGAGTTGTGAACTTTTTGTTTACAAATTTACAATTGAGTATGCAAATGTATTAGCCTTCTAAAAACTAATATAAGTACAAATTCTGCCGTTGATACATGCATTATTAGCTGAGTTGTGAACTTTTTGTTTACAAATTTACAATTGAGTGTGCAAATGTATTAGCATTGTAAGAACTAATTTAAATATAAATTCTAAAGTGGATATATGCATTATTATCTGAGTTGTGAACTTTTTGTTTACAAATTTACAATTGAGTATGCAAATGTATTAGACGTGTAAAAACTAATATAAATATAAATTCTGAAGTGGATTCAGGCATTATTAGCTGAGTTGTGAACTTTTTGTTTACAAATTTACAATTGAGTATGCAAATGTATTAGCATTGTAAGAACTAATTTAAATATAAAATCTGCCGTGGATACATGCATTATTAACTGAGTTGTGAACTTTTTGTTTACAAATTTACAATTGAGTATGCAAATGTATTAGACGTGTAAAAATTTATATAAATATAAATTCTAAAGTGGATATATGCATTATTATCTGAGTTGTGAACTTTTTGTTTATAAATTTACAATTGAGTATGCAAATGTATTAGACGTGTAAAAACTAATATAAATTCAAATTCTGAAGTGGATTCAGGCATTATTAGCTGAGTTGTGAACTTTTTGTTTTCAAATTTACAATTGAGTATGCAAATGTATTAGCCGTGTAAGAACTAATTTAAATATAAAATCTGCCGTGGATACATGCATTATTAGCTGAGATGTGAACTTTTTGTTTACAAATTTTCAATTGAGTATGCAAATGTATTAGCCGTGTAAAAACTAATATAAGTACAAATTCTGCCGTGGATACATGCATTATTAGCTGAGTTGTGAACTTTTTGTTTACAAATTTGCAATAGAGTATGCAAATGTATTAGCCTTCTAAAAACTAATAAAATGTATAAATTCTGCCGTGGATACATGCATTATAAGCGGAGTTGTGAACTTTTTGTTTACAAATTTACAATTGAGTATGCAAATGTATTAGCATTGCAAGAACTAATTTAAATATAAATTCTAAAGTGGATATATGCATTATTATCTGAAATGTGAACTTTTGTTTACAAATTTACAATTGAGTATGCAAATGTATTAGATGTGTAAAAACTAATATAAATATAAATTCTAAAGTGGATATATGCATTATTATCTGAACTTTTTTTTTGTGAACTTTTTGTTTAGAAATTTACAATTGAGTATGCAAATGTATTAGACGTGTAAAAACTAATATAAAAATAAATTCTGAAGTGGATTCAGGCATTATTAGCTGAGTTGTGAACTTTTTGTTTACAAATTTACAATTGAGTATGCAAATGTATTAGCATTGTAAGAACTAATTTAAATATAAAATCTGCCGTGGATACATGCATTATTAACTGAGTTGTGAACTTTTTGTTTACAAATTTACAATTGAGTGTGCAAATGTATTAGCATTGTAAGAACTAATTTAAATATAAATTCTAAAGTGGATATATGCATTATTATCTGAGTTGTGAACTTTTTGTTTACAAATTTACAATTGAGTATGCAAATGTATTAGCCTTCTAAAAACTAATAAAATGTATAAATTCTGAAGTGGATTCAGGCATTATTAGCTGAGTTGTGAACTTTTTGTTTACAAATTTACAATTGAGTGTGCAAATGTATTAGCATTGTAAGAACTAATTTAAATATAAATTCTAAAGTGGATATATGCATTATTATCTGAGTTGTGAACTTTTTGTTTACAAATTTACAATTGAGTATGCAAATGTATTAGCATTGTAAGAACTAATTTAAATATAAAATCTGCCGTGGATACATGCATTATTAGCTGAGATGTGAACTTTTGTTTACAAATTTACAATTGAGTATGCAAATGTATTAGATGTGTAAAAACTAATATAAATATAAATTCTAAAGTGGATATATGCATTATTATCTGAACTTTTTTTTTGTGAACTTTTTGTTTAGAAATTTACAATTGAGTATGCAAATGTATTAGCCGTGTAAAAACTAATATAAATTCAAATTCTGAAGTGGATTCAGGCATTATTAGCTGAGTTGTGAACTTTTTGTTTTCAAATTTACAATTGACTATGCAAATGTATTAGCCGTGTAAAAACTATTATAAATACTAATTCTGAAGTGGATACAGACATTATTAGCTGAGTATGCAAATGTATTAGACGTGTAAAAACTAATATAAATATAAATTCTGAAGTGGATTCAGGCATTATTAGCTGAGTTGTAAACTTTTTGTTTACAAATTTACAATTGAGTATGCAAATGTATTAGCCTTCTAAAAACTAATATAAGTACAAATTCTGCCGTGGATACATGCATTATTAGCGGAGTTGTGAACTTTTTGTTTACAAATTTACAATTGAGTGTGCAAATCTATTAGCATTGTAAGAACTAATTTAAATATAAATTCTAAAGTGGATATATGCATTATTATCTGAGTTGTGAACTTTTTGTTTACAAATTTACAATTGAGTATGCAAATGTATTACCCATGTAAAAACTAATATAAATATAAATTCTGAAGTGGATTCAGGCATTATTAGCTGAGTTGTGAACTTTTTGTTTACAAATTTACAATTGAGTATGCAAATGTATTAGCCTTCTAAAAACTAATATAAGTACAAATTCTGCCGTGGATACATGCATTATTAGCGGAGTTGTGAACTTTTTGTTTACAAATTCACAATTGAGTATGCAAATGTATTAGCCGTGTAAAAACTATTATAAATACAAATTCTGAAGTGGATACAGACATTATTAGCTGAGTATGCAAATGTATTAGACGTGTAAAAACTAATATAAATATAAATTCTGAAGTGGATACAGGCATTATTAGCTGAGTTGTGAACTTTTTGTTTACAAATTTACAATTGAGTATGCAAATGTATTAGCCTTCTAAAAACTAATATAAGTACAAATTCTGCCGTGGATACATACATTATTAGCGGAGTTGTGAACTTTTTGTTTACAAATTTACAATTGAGTATGCAAATGTATAAGACGTGTAAAAACTAATATAAATATAAATTCTGAAGTGGATTCAGGCATTATTAGCTGAGTTGTGAACTTTTTGTTTACAAATTTACAATTGAGTATGCAAATGTATTAGCATTGTAAGAACTAATTTAAATATAAAATCTGCCGTGGATACATGCATTATTAGCTGAGATGTGAACTTTTTGTTTACAAATTTACAATTGAGTATGCAAATGTATTAGCCGTGTAAAAACTAATATAAATACAAATTCTGAAGTGGATTCAGGCATTATTAGCTGAGTTGTGAACTTTTTGTTTTCAAATTTACAATTGAGTATGCAAATGTATTAGCCGTGTAAAAACTATTATAAATACAAATTCTGAAGTGGATACAGACATTATTAGCTGAGTATGCAAATGTATTAGACGTGTAAAAACTAATATAAATATAAATTCTGAAGTGGAATCAGGCATTATTAGCAGAGTTGTGAACTTTTTGTTTACAAATTTACAATTGAGTATGCAAATGTATTAGCCTTCTAAAAACTAATATAAGTAGAAATTCTGCCGTTGATACATGCATTATTAGCTGAGTTGTGAACTTTTTGTTTACAAATTTACAATTGAGTGTGCAAATGTATTAGCATTGTAAGAACTAATTTAAATATAAATTCTAAAGTGGATATATGCATTATTATCTGAGCTGTGAACCTTTGTTTACAAATTTACAATTGAGTATGCAAATGTATTAGCATTGTAAGAACTAATTTAAATATAAAATCTGCCGTGGATACATGCATTATTATCTGAGTTGTGAACTTTTTCTTTACAAATTTACAATTGAGTATGCAAATGTATTAGACGTGTAAAAACTTATATAAATATAAATTCTAAGGTGGATATATGCATTATTATCTGAGCTGTGAACTTTTTGTTTACAAATTTACAATTGAGTATGCAAATGTATTAGCATTGTAAGAACTAATTTAAATATAAATTCTAAAGTGGATATATGCATTATTATCTGAGTTGTGAACTTTTTGTTTATAAATTTACAATTGAGTATGCAAATGTATTAGACGTAAAAACTAATATAAATTCAAATTCTGAAGTGGATTCAGGCATTATTAGCTGAGTTGTGAACTTTTTGTTTTCAAATTTACAATTGAGTATGCAAATGTATTAGCCGTGTAAGAACTAATTTAAATATAAAATCTGCCGTGGATACATGCATTATTAGCTGAGATGTGAACTTTTTGTTTACAAATTTACAATTGAGTATGCAAATGTATTAGCCGTGTAAAAACTAATATAAGTACAAATTCTGCCGTGGATACATGCATTATTAGCTGAGTTGTGAACTTTTTGTTTACAAATTTGCAATAGAGTATGCAAATGTATTAGCCTTCGAAAAACTAATAAAATGTATAAATTCTGCCGTGGATACATGCATTATAAGCGGAGTAGTGAACTTTTTGTTTACAAATTTACAATTGAGTATGCAAATGTATTAGCATTGCAAGAACTAATTTAAATATAAATTCTAAAGTGGATATATGCATTATTATCTGAAATGTGAACTTTTGTTTACAAATTTACAATTGAGTATGCAAATGTATTACACGTGTAAAAACTAATATAAATATAAATTCTAAAGTGGATATATGCATTATTATCTGAACTTTTTTTTTTGTGAACTTTTTGTTTAGAAATTTACAATTGAGTATGCAAATGTATTAGCCGTGTAAAAACTAATATAAATTCAAATTCTGAAGTGGATTCAGGCATTATTAGCTGAGTTGTGAACTTTTTGTTTTCAAATTTACAATTGAATATGCAAATGTATTAG
>NW_027222492.1:0-56550 GCF_030179895.1 Drosophila kikkawai | reverse complement strand
TTTTTTTGCCTTCTTCTTCGTTATTTAGTCTTCTACTCCTTCTTTTTTGCCTTCTTCTTCGTTATTTAGTCTTCTACTCCTTCTTTTTTGCCTTCTTCTTCGTTATTTAGTCTTCTACTCCTTCTTTTTTGCCTTCTTCTTCGTTATTTAGTCTTCTACTCCTTCTTTTTTGCCTTCTTCTTCGTTATTTAGTCTTCTACTCCTTCTTTTTTGCCTTCTTCTTCGTTATTTAGTCTTCTACTCCTTCTTTTTTGCCTTCTTCTTCGTTATTTAGTCTTCTACTCCTTCTTTTTTGCCTTCTTCTTCGTTATTTAGTCTTCTACTCCTTCTTTTTTGCCTTCTTCTTCGTTATTTAGTCTTCTACTCCTTCTTTTTTGCCTTCTTCTTCGTTATTTAGTCTTCTACTCCTTCTTTTTTGCCTTCTTCTTCGTTATTTAGTCTTCTACTCCTTCTTTTTTGCCTTCTTCTTCGTTATTTAGTCTTCTACTCCTTCTTTTTTGCCTTCTTCTTCGTTATTTAGTCTTCTACTCCTTCTTTTTTGCCTTCTTCTTCGTTATTTAGTCTTCTACTCCTTCTTTTTTGCCTTCTTCTTCGTTATTTAGTCTTCTACTCCTTCTTTTTTGCCTTCTTCTTCGTTATTTAGTCTTCTACTCCTTCTTTTTTGCCTTCTTCTTCGTTATTTAGTCTTCTACTCCTTCTTTTTTGCCTTCTTCTTCGTTATTTAGTCTTCTACTCCTTCTTTTTTGCCTTCTTCTTCGTTATTTAGTCTTCTACTCCTTCTTTTTTGCCTTCTTCTTCGTTATTTAGTCTTCTACTCCTTCTTTTTTGCCTTCTTCTTCGTTATTTAGTCTTCTACTCCTTCTTTTTTGCCTTCTTCTTCGTTATTTAGTCTTCTACTCCTTCTTTTTTGCCTTCTTCTTCGTTATTTAGTCTTCTACTCCTTCTTTTTTGCCTTCTTCTTCGTTATTTAGTCTTCTACTCCTTCTTTTTTGCCTTCTTCTTCGTTATTTAGTCTTCTACTCCTTCTTTTTTGCCTTCTTCGTTATTTAGTCTTCTACTCCTTCTTTTTTGCCTTCTTCTTCGTTATTTAGTCTTCTACTCCTTCTTTTTTGCCTTCTTCTTCGTTATTTAGTCTTCTACTCCTTCTTTTTTGCCTTCTTCTTCGTTATTTAGTCTTCTACTCCTTCTTTTTTGCCTTCTTCTTCGTTATTTAGTCTTCTACTCCTTCTTTTTTGCCTTCTTCTTCGTTATTTAGTCTTCTACTCCTTCTTTTTTGCCTTCTTCTTCGTTATTTAGTCTTCTACTCCTTCTTTTTTGCCTTCTTCTTCGTTATTTAGTCTTCTACTCCTTCTTTTTTGCCTTCTTCTTCGTTATTTAGTCTTCTACTCCTTCTTTTTTGCCTTCTTCTTCGTTATTTAGTCTTCTACTCCTTCTTTTTTGCCTTCTTCTTCGTTATTTAGTCTTCTACTCCTTCTTTTTTGCCTTCTTCTTCGTTATTTAGTCTTCTACTCCTTCTTTTTTGCCTTCTTCTTCGTTATTTAGTCTTCTACTCCTTCTTTTTTGCCTTCTTCTTCGTTATTTAGTCTTCTACTCCTTCTTTTTTGCCTTCTTCTTCGTTATTTAGTCTTCTACTCCTTCTTTTTTGCCTTCTTCTTCGTTATTTAGTCTTCTACTCCTTCTTTTTTGCCTTCTTCTTCGTTATTTAGTCTTCTACTCCTTCTTTTTTGCCTTCTTCTTCGTTATTTAGTCTTCTACTCCTTCTTTTTTGCCTTCTTCTTCGTTATTTAGTCTTCTACTCCTTCTTTTTTGCCTTCTTCTTCGTTATTTAGTCTTCTACTCCTTCTTTTTTGCCTTCTTCTTCGTTATTTAGTCTTCTACTCCTTCTTTTTTGCCTTCTTCTTCGTTATTTAGTCTTCTACTCCTTCTTTTTTGCCTTCTTCTTCGTTATTTAGTCTTCTACTCCTTCTTTTTTGCCTTCTTCTTCGTTATTTAGTCTTCTACTCCTTCTTTTTTGCCTTCTTCTTCGTTATTTAGTCTTCTACTCCTTCTTTTTTGCCTTCTTCTTCGTTATTTAGTCTTCTACTCCTTCTTTTTTGCCTTCTTCTTCGTTATTTAGTCTTCTACTCCTTCTTTTTTGCCTTCTTCTTCGTTATTTAGTCTTCTACTCCTTCTTTTTTGCCTTCTTCTTCGTTATTTAGTCTTCTACTCCTTCTTTTTTGCCTTCTTCTTCGTTATTTAGTCTTCTACTCCTTCTTTTTTGCCTTCTTCTTCGTTATTTAGTCTTCTACTCCTTCTTTTTTGCCTTCTTCTTCGTTATTTAGTCTTCTACTCCTTCTTTTTTGCCTTCTTCTTCGTTATTTAGTCTTCTACTCCTTCTTTTTTGCCTTCTTCTTCGTTATTTAGTCTTCTACTCCTTCTTTTTTGCCTTCTTCTTCGTTATTTAGTCTTCTACTCCTTCTTTTTTGCCTTCTTCTTCGTTATTTAGTCTTCTACTCCTTCTTTTTTGCCTTCTTCTTCGTTATTTAGTCTTCTACTCCTTCTTTTTTGCCTTCTTCTTCGTTATTTAGTCTTCTACTCCTTCTTTTTTGCCTTCTTCTTCGTTATTTAGTCTTCTACTCCTTCTTTTTTGCCTTCTTCTTCGTTATTTAGTCTTCTACTCCTTCTTTTTTGCCTTCTTCTTCGTTATTTAGTCTTCTACTCCTTCTTTTTTGCCTTCTTCTTCGTTATTTAGTCTTCTACTCCTTCTTTTTTGCCTTCTTCTTCGTTATTTAGTCTTCTACTCCTTCTTTTTTGCCTTCTTCTTCGTTATTTAGTCTTCTACTCCTTCTTTTTTGCCTTCTTCTTCGTTATTTAGTCTTCTACTCCTTCTTTTTTGCCTTCTTCTTCGTTATTTAGTCTTCTACTCCTTCTTTTTTGCCTTCTTCTTCGTTATTTAGTCTTCTACTCCTTCTTTTTTGCCATTCTTCTTCGTTATTTAGTCTTCTACTCCTTCTTTTTTGCCTTCTTCTTCGTTATTTAGTCTTCTACTCCTTCTTTTTTGCCTTCTTCTTCGTTATTTAGTCTTCTACTCCTTCTTTTTTGCCTTCTTCTTCGTTATTTAGTCTTCTACTCCTTCTTTTTTGCCTTCTTCTTCGTTATTTAGTCTTCTACTCCTTCTTTTTTGCCTTCTTCTTCGTTATTTAGTCTTCTACTCCTTCTTTTTTGCCTTCTTCTTCGTTATTTAGTCTTCTACTCCTTCTTTTTTGCCTTCTTCTTCGTTATTTAGTCTTCTACTCCTTCTTTTTTGCCTTCTTCTTCGTTATTTAGTCTTCTACTCCTTCTTTTTTGCCTTCTTCTTCGTTATTTAGTCTTCTACTCCTTCTTTTTTGCCTTCTTCTTCGTTATTTAGTCTTCTACTCCTTCTTTTTTGCCTTCTTCTTCGTTATTTAGTCTTCTACTCCTTCTTTTTTGCCTTCTTCTTCGTTATTTAGTCTTCTACTCCTTCTTTTTTGCCTTCTTCTTCGTTATTTAGTCTTCTACTCCTTCTTTTTTGCCTTCTTCTTCGTTATTTAGGTCTTCTACTCCTTCTTTTTTGCCTTCTTCTTCGTTATTTAGTCTTCTACTCCTTCTTTTTTGCCTTCTTCTTCGTTATTTAGTCTTCTACTCCTTCTTTTTTGCCTTCTTCTTCGTTATTTAGTCTTCTACTCCTTCTTTTTTGCCTTCTTCTTCGTTATTTAGTCTTCTACTCCTTCTTTTTTGCCTTCTTCTTCGTTATTTAGTCTTCTACTCCTTCTTTTTTGCCTTCTTCTTCGTTATTTAGTCTTCTACTCCTTCTTTTTTGCCTTCTTCTTCGTTATTTAGTCTTCTACTCCTTCTTTTTTGCCATTCTTCTTCGTTATTTAGTCTTCTACTCCTTCTTTTTTGCCTTCTTCTTCGTTATTTAGTCTTCTACTCCTTCTTTTTTGCCTTCTTCTTCGTTATTTAGTCTTCTACTCCTTCTTTTTTGCCTTCTTCTTCGTTATTTAGTCTTCTACTCCTTCTTTTTTGCCTTCTTCTTCGTTATTTAGTCTTCTACTCCTTCTTTTTTGCCTTCTTCTTCGTTATTTAGTCTTCTACTCCTTCTTTTTTGCCTTCTTCTTCGTTATTTAGTCTTCTACTCCTTCTTTTTTGCCTTCTTCTTCGTTATTTAGTCTTCTACTCCTTCTTTTTTGCCTTCTTCTTCGTTATTTAGTCTTCTACTCCTTCTTTTTTGCCTTCTTCTTCGTTATTTAGTCTTCTACTCCTTCTTTTTTGCCTTCTTCTTCGTTATTTAGTCTTCTACTCCTTCTTTTTTGCCTTCTTCTTCGTTATTTAGTCTTCTACTCCTTCTTTTTTGCCTTCTTCTTCGTTATTTAGTCTTCTACTCCTTCTTTTTTGCCTTCTTCTTCGTTATTTAGTCTTCTACTCCTTCTTTTTTGCCTTCTTCTTCGTTATTTAGTCTTCTACTCCTTCTTTTTTGCCTTCTTCTTCGTTATTTAGTCTTCTACTCCTTCTTTTTTGCCTTCTTCTTCGTTATTTAGTCTTCTACTCCTTCTTTTTTGCCTTCTTCTTCGTTATTTAGTCTTCTACTCCTTCTTTTTTGCCTTCTTCTTCGTTATTTAGTCTTCTACTCCTTCTTTTTTGCCTTCTTCTTCGTTATTTAGTCTTCTACTCCTTCTTTTTTGCCTTCTTCTTCGTTATTTAGTCTTCTACTCCTTCTTTTTTGCCTTCTTCTTCGTTATTTAGTCTTCTACTCCTTCTTTTTGCCTTCTTCTTCGTTATTTAGTCTTCTACTCCTTCTTTTTTGCCTTCTTCTTCGTTATTTAGTCTTCTACTCCTTCTTTTTTGCCTTCTTCTTCGTTATTTAGTCTTCTACTCCTTCTTTTTTGCCTTCTTCTTCGTTATTTAGTCTTCTACTCCTTCTTTTTTGCCTTCTTCTTCGTTATTTAGTCTTCTACTCCTTCTTTTTTGCCTTCTTCTTCGTTATTTAGTCTTCTACTCCTTCTTTTTTGCCTTCTTCTTCGTTATTTAGTCTTCTACTCCTTCTTTTTTGCCTTCTTCTTCGTTATTTAGTCTTCTACTCCTTCTTTTTTGCCTTCTTCTTCGTTATTTAGTCTTCTACTCCTTCTTTTTTGCCTTCTTCTTCGTTATTTAGTCTTCTACTCCTTCTTTTTTGCCTTCTTCTTCGTTATTTAGTCTTCTACTCCTTCTTTTTTGCCTTCTTCTTCGTTATTTAGTCTTCTACTCCTTCTTTTTTGCCTTCTTCTTCGTTATTTAGTCTTCTACTCCTTCTTTTTTGCCTTCTTCTTCGTTATTTAGTCTTCTACTCCTTCTTTTTTGCCTTCTTCTTCGTTATTTAGTCTTCTACTCCTTCTTTTTTGCCTTCTTCTTCGTTATTTAGGTCTTCTACTCCTTCTTTTTTGCCTTCTTCTTCGTTATTTAGTCTTCTACTCCTTCTTTTTTGCCTTCTTCTTCGTTATTTAGTCTTCTACTCCTTCTTTTTTGCCTTCTTCTTCGTTATTTAGTCTTCTACTCCTTCTTTTTTGCCTTCTTCTTCGTTATTTAGTCTTCTACTCCTTCTTTTTTGCATTCTTCTTCGTTATTTAGTCTTCTACTCCTTCTTTTTTGCCTTCTTCTTCGTTATTTAGTCTTCTACTCCTTCTTTTTTGCCTTCTTCTTCGTTATTTAGTCTTCTACTCCTTCTTTTTTGCCTTCTTCTTCGTTATTTAGTCTTCTACTCCTTCTTTTTTGCCTTCTTCTTCGTTATTTAGTCTTCTACTCCTTCTTTTTGCCTTCTTCTTCGTTATTTAGTCTTCTACTCCTTCTTTTTTGCCTTCTTCTTCGTTATTTAGTCTTCTACTCCTTCTTTTTTGCCTTCTTCTTCGTTATTTAGTCTTCTACTCCTTCTTTTTTGCCTTCTTCTTCGTTATTTAGTCTTCTACTCCTTCTTTTTTGCATTCTTCTTCGTTATTTAGTCTTCTACTCCTTCTTTTTTGCCTTCTTCTTCGTTATTTAGTCTTCTACTCCTTCTTTTTTGCCTTCTTCTTCGTTATTTAGTCTTCTACTCCTTCTTTTTTGCCTTCTTCTTCGTTATTTAGTCTTCTACTCCTTCTTTTTTGCCTTCTTCTTCGTTATTTAGTCTTCTACTCCTTCTTTTTTGCCTTCTTCTTCGTTATTTAGTTTCCTACTCCTTCTTTTTTGCCTTCTTCTTCGTTATTTAGTCTTCTACTCCTTCTTTTTTGCCTTCTTCTTCGTTATTTAGTCTTCTACTCCTTCTTTTTTGCCTTCTTCTTCGTTATTTAGTCTTCTACTCCTTCTTTTTTGCCTTCTTCTTCGTTATTTAGTCTTCTACTCCTTCTTTTTTGCCTTCTTCTTCGTTATTTAGGTCTTCTACTCCTTCTTTTTTGCCTTCTTCTTCGTTATTTAGTCTTCTACTCCTTCTTTTTTGCCTTCTTCTTCGTTATTTAGTCTTCTACTCCTTCTTTTTTGCCTTCTTCTTCGTTATTTAGGTCTTCTACTCCTTCTTTTTTGCCTTCTTCTTCGTTATTTAGTCTTCTACTCCTTCTTTTTTGCCTTCTTCTTCGTTATTTAGTCTTCTACTCCTTCTTTTTTGCCTTCTTCTTCGTTATTTAGTCTTCTACTCCTTCTTTTTTGCCTTCTTCTTCGTTATTTAGTCTTCTACTCCTTCTTTTTTGCCTTCTTCTTCGTTATTTAGTCTTCTACTCCTTCTTTTTTGCCTTCTTCTTCGTTATTTAGTCTTCTACTCCTTCTTTTTTGCCTTCTTCTTCGTTATTTAGTCTTCTACTCCTTCTTTTTTGCCTTCTTCTTCGTTATTTAGGCTTCTACTCCTTCTTTTTTTGCCTTCTTCTTCGTTATTTAGTCTTCTACTCCTTCTTTTTTGCCTTCTTCTTCGTTATTTAGTCTTCTACTCCTTCTTTTTAGCCTTCTTCTTCGTTATTTAGTCTTCTACTCCTTCTTTTTTGCCTTCTTCTTCGTTATTTAGTATTCTACTTCTTCTTCGTTATTTAGTCTTCTACTCCTTCTTTTTTGCCTTCTTCTTCGTTATTTAGTCTTCTACTCCTTCTTTTTTGCCTTCTTCTTCGTTATTTAGTCTTCTACTCCTTCTTTTTTGCCTTCTTCTTCGTTATTTAGTCTTCTACTCCTTCTTTTTTGCCTTCTTCTTCGTTATTTAGTCTTCTACTCCTTCTTTTTTGCCTTCTTCTTCGTTATTTAGTCTTCTACTCCTTCTTTTTTTTGGATTATTCTTCGTTATTTAGTCTTCTACTCCTTCTTTTTTTTTATTCTTCTTCGTTATTTAGTCTTCTACTCCTTCTTTTTTGCCTTCTTCTTCGTTATTTAGTCTTCTACTCCTTCTTTTTTGCCTTCTTCTTCGTTATTTAGTCTTCTACTCCTTCTTTTTTGCCTTCTTCTTCGTTATTTAGTCTTCTACTCCTTCTTTTTTGCCTTCTTCTTCGTTATTTAGTCTTCTACTCCTTCTTTTTTGCCTTCTTCTTCGTTATTTAGTCTTCTACTCCTTCTTTTTTGCCTTCTTCTTCGTTATTTAGTCTTCTACTCCTTCTTTTTTGCCTTCTTCTTCGTTATTTAGTCTTCTACTCCTTCTTTTTTGCCTTCTTCTTCGTTATTTAGTCTTCTACTCCTTCTTTTTTGCCTTCTTCTTCGTTATTTAGTCTTCTACTCCTTCTGTTCATGCTGAACAAGGGGCAATATCGCCAGGGGAGCATCTCTGGGAACGAAATGTACCTGTCGCCATGTTAGTTGTACTGCTCTCTTTTTTTTACTACTCTGAAAATAAACGGCAACGAAGACGGATCGTCCTCCTCATCATCATCTTAAAACTCTGCCATCTTTTATTGGGAATTTTCTGGACTTGTACTTGCCACGGCCCCGACAGCTTCATTTTTGGTCCTTCGCCCGAGATATTCCAGCGCTTTTTTGCCAAGATAAGTACGGTGCCGAAATTCCCACCATATATGTATGTACATACTTGCATATATATGTAGATATATTGCTGCATCCAATTTATTTAAAACTCTACCAACTTGTGCAGTAGGATATATATATGTATATGCATGTGTTTACATAGCTATATGCCCCTCTCCTATACATGTTTTAAATCAGCCAATATCCAGGAAGGCTGACATCCATTTTTCCGCACATAAAAAGCCATACATCCACACCGAGTTATTTGCATACGCATTTGTGTACATTGCCGATCTATGAACATACATATGTACATACGTATGTTCATTACCTTTGGGTCACAAATCGGCGGCATTTAAAACAAAAAAACACATCCCATCCACAATAAATATATGTACATTTTTTTATCCACCGCACAATAATAAAACAAGAAAAAAAAAGGGATAAATAAAGTTATCTCCCTCCTCTGGCTGGCCGATCATACGTGCATACGTACATACATATACATATGCACATATCCATACAAATTGCTGGACCGGCAATTGCATACACATTTATGTACATGGCCGATCTATGAACCTATGTATGGACATATGTATGTTACCTTTGGGTCACAAATCTGCGGCATTTAAAGGGGAGAAAAAACACATCCTATCCACAATAAATATATGTACATATGTATTTTCCATCCACTGCACATTAACAACAAAACAAAAGATAAATAAAGTTAACCCCCTCCTCCAGCTGGCCGATCATACGTGCACACATATATGCACATATCCATACTAATTGCTGGACCGGCAATTGAGCATCGGCAGCTAAAAGTGTCGCTGCATCCGAACACAAACAAAGTGAAACAAACAAAATTAAAAAATCTGCGATTTTAATAGTTGTTTATTTGTTTATTTTGCGTAAATACATATGTAAGTTAACTATGATCAGCCGGACCAGAGTCGTTGACCACAGTCAACGTCATTATGAAGCTCCGGCCAAACTGCTGACACAGCGTCTGGCCGGAAGCTCGTGCATAGCCGGCAAGCTCTGCCATTGCAGAGGCCGCTATGAGTCCACTTATTGTTAGGTCTTAAGTTCAGTTCTGATTTTATATTCATACAATAAAGAGCTGCTGCTCAATTTATCATACTCCGACTACCGTCGTTAAAGATTTATCATTTGAAAACTTTCTGAGTCTCTAGGCCAGTAGTTAAAGAAGGGTAGTCCCCCTTCCAACGTAATCTTCATAACTTGTTTGGAAGATTCGTCAGCCAACCGGCTAGTGACTATCGCAGCGGACACGCCCCCTGCGCCCAGTGGATCATCTGCTGTAACCTACCTTGGAGAAACCTAGGCCAACCGGCCTACAACATAGCGGCGAATATCATCACCCGCTCCCCGATCTATATCTGCAACTGCGAGGGACCGTCTGAGGGATCTCTATTGCCGCCGGCAATACACAGTTGAGAATTAACATTTTTATTAATTGGCGCCCAACTAGCAGAAGTTGGAAGGTGACAGCGGCGCAAAGCGCAACTTTCAGGGAGATAAACACACCATTACAGACCATGTAAGTGGGCCCTTTGGCCAAAATTTTTAAGTCTTCGACTAAAAATACTCCATTGTTCGGACCAGGGCACTAATAAACAAGTCTAAAGTGATTTTTTAAAATAATAATAATAATAGAATCTCTATATTAAAAGTTACGACTTTAATAGTGTTTAGTGTTTATTTCTTTCATTAACATTTTTTCGCACTGTGTACGCAACATAAATTCTATGCAGCGGTGTGCTGTTACCCTTCAGATACTTTTGGTGTAAAAATTAGCGTATTGTGGAAGATAAATATCATAACCAAGACTCTCATAATTGAGCGTACCAAATTCGGATTTTTATTGGGCATTTATTATTTAAATACATAAAGGAAAACCTTTTTTTCTGTGTGCAGATATTTCATTTGGTTTCTATATGTCGCTTCGCTCGCATAAAAATTCTCGGTATTAGCTTCGCAGTCAAATTTCATTTTTTATTCTTTGTCTCCACTCTACTGCTGCGAACCCGATACGGTCGCACATGCATGTGTGTGGCAATCGTTGTTTTTTATTTTTTTCTTTGTTTACCATAGCGGAGGCTCAAGCCCCGCGTACCCCTCACCTTGCCAATACTTAGCAAGGCGGCAGCTCGATTCAACGAGCGCACAAATAGAAATTATGGACCAGAACCAGCTTAGGGGAGTAATCCAGGCCGCCGTTAGCCAAGCCCTGACAGAGGCGGCCGGCCAAGCCATAGCCAGAGAAACTGAGTTACGCAGAACCATCCAAGAATTAGCCGTCAAAGTTGCAGCGGTGCAAGCGGCACCTGCGCAAACGGCAGCCCCCAAAATCAAGGTCTATGAACCCATTGATATTACGGGCGATATCCAATGCAATGAGCCCCTGGATGCCGTAAAATGCTTGCCCGAGTTTACGGGGGCACAGGAGTCATATGTCTCCTGGCGGCAGGCGGCGGTAGCCGCATATTTCATATTCAAGAACTACGTAAATAGTTCACGCCACTACCAGGCAGTCGTTATAATTAGGAGCAAAATTAGAGGCCCTGCCGATGCGGTGCTGTCTTCGTTCGGCACTATACTGAATTTCGACGCGATCATAGATCGCCTCGATTTCACGTATAGTGACAAGCGCCAGATACACGTGATCGAGCAGGAGATGGGTACCCTCAGACAGGGAAGCCTCACTCTCCTACAATACTACGACGAGGTCGAGAAGAAGCTCACCTTGCTTACCAATAAAGCCACGATGTCGTACGAAGCGTCGGCGGCAAGAGTCTTATGTGAAAAGTTCCGGGACGACGCGCTCCGCGTATTTATTTCGGGACTCAAACGCAGTCTTTCCGACGTCCTTTTCTCGGCGAAGCCGAAAGACATGCCAACTGCGTTGGCATTAGCCCAGGAAGTGGAATCTAACCACGAGAGGTACACATTCGCAGCTTCGTTTGCAAAGAGCCAGGAGGATAGGGATCGTAGGCAAACTCCAAAGCCACAAGATCGCCAACAAGAAAAATCCTTTTCTCACACAAACCAACAATTCGGTGCTGGTAAAAACCCGCACTTTACCAAACAACACAGGGCGCAAGTACACTCTGTACCACAAGAAAATACCCCGGAACCGATGGACATTGACCCATCCATTTCCAGGATGAGACAACCGACCCAGACACAGGCCTACCAAAACGGGAAGCCGACCCCCTCCGGTCGATCGGGCCCCCACAAAAGACAAAGGGTTAATCATATCGCTCAAAGCGTAGATCAGCCTGAGGGTACGTACGCAGCCGCAGCTTCCAGCGCGGCAGCCAAAGTCGACGATGACGCCATCTCTGAATACGATTCAGAAATGATTAATTTTTTAGGGGAAAGTCCCTGCTACCCGTCATCAGACGAAGAGTAGCGGGGAAAGAAATGAAGTTCCTCATCGACACGGGCGCGTCGAAAAATTTCATCCGACCTCACGAAGGTTTAAAAGGCGTTCGCCCCGTCGATTCCCCTTTCACAATTCATTCACTTCATGGCGTTACTAAAATCACAAAGAAATGCTTTGTGTCGTTATTTAATTTAAAGACGACGTTCTTTCTACTACCGGACTTATCCTCCTTTGACGGAATAATCGGCCTTGACTTATTAAAGCAGGCAGGGGCAACGCTCTGCCTAGCTTCCGGTAGCCTAAATTGGGGCACCGAGGCGGAGAAAATCGAGTTCCACACGTGCACTGACGTAAACTTCACCAGCGTGAACTGCTCAGATGCACCGCCATCGGCAAAAGACTCGTTCTTGAAAATGCTGAAGACCAGGAAAAAGGCCTTCGCAAACCCTAATGAGGCTTTGCCTTACAACACATCGGTGGTAGCCACCATCCGAACAGTTGATGAGGAGCCCATATACGCAAAATTATACCCGTACCCTATGGGAGCAGCGGATTTCGTCAACAAAGAGATTGAAGATCTGCTTAAGAACGGGATAATTCAGAAGTCGGTATCCCCTTACAACAATCCAATATGGGTTGTGGATAAAAAAGGGACCGATGAGCACGGCAACCGAAAAATGCGACTGGTTATTGACTTTCGCAAGCTAAACGAAAGAACCGTGTCCGACAAATACCCCATGCCGAATATTAACATGATATTAGGCAACATGGGTAATGCTAAGTATTTCTCAACGCTGGACCTCAAGTCTGGCTATCACCAAATCATACTCGCAGAACGCGACAGAGAAAAAACTTCTTTCTCAGTGAATGGGGGGAAATACGAATTCCGCAGACTACCGTTTGGTCTCAAAAATGCAGGCAGCATTTTCCAGAGGACCATTGACGACATCCTACGGGAACAGATCGGTAAGTTCTGCTATGTTTACGTGGACGACGTAATCATCTATTCTGAAGATGAAAACTCTCACATCAAGCACGTAGATTGGGTTCTTAAGAGCCTGTACGAGGCGAACATGAGAGTATCTGTAGAGAAATCCAGCTTTTTTAAGAAAAGTGTGAGTTTCCTCGGGTTTATAGTCACTTGTAACGGTGCTACAACAGACCCAGAGAAGGTTAAGGCCATAAAAGAATTTCCGGAACCCAAAAGTGTTTTTGAGGTACGATCGTTTCTAGGCCTAGCCAGCTACTATCGATGTTTCATTAAGGACTTCGCAGCTATAGCGAGACCTATATCGGACATCCTGAAAGGGGAAAACGGAACAGTTAGTAGACACAGGTCACGAAACATTCCGGTTCAGTTCTCTGAAGCGCAACAACAAGCGTTCCGGAAACTACGAAATATCTTGGCATCCGACGACGTGATGTTAAGGTACCCCGACTACAAAAAGGCATTTGATCTTACGACAGATGCCTCGGCCCATGGCATTGGCGCAGTATTGTCCCAAGAGGGACGCCCAATAACAATGATCTCAAGGACATTGAAAGACAGGGAAATGAACTACGCCACTAACGAGAGGGAACTCTTAGCCATAGTCTGGGCATTAGCCAAGCTGCGACACTATCTGTACGCGGTAAAAGATATCAACATCTTTACCGACCACCAACCTCTAACCTTTGCAGTATCGGAATCAAATCCGAATGCAAAGATTAAAAGGTGGAAAGCGCGCATTGATGAATCAGGGGCGCGAATTTTCTACAAACCTGGCAAAGAAAATCTGGTTGCCGATGCGTTGTCACGGCAACAACTTAACGTCATGGAGGAGCAAGAAGCTCAATCGTGCGCAGCCACCGTTCACAGCGAGCTCTCCTTGACACACACAATCGAAACAACGGATAAGCCCCTGAATTGCTTCCAAAACCAGATAACTCTGGAGGAGGCACGCTTTCCGTCAAAACGCAGCTTCGTTCTCTTTGGAAACAAGAGACGGCATGCGATTAACTTCTCCTGCAAAGAGTCATTAATTGATGAACTCGCAGACACAATCGTTCCTAAGGGCGTAAACGCCATTCATTGTGACTTGCACACGCTGGCAATGATTCAGGACGAGTTGGTTCGGCAATTTCCAGCCACCAAATTTTGGCACTGCAAAAACCGTGTAACGGATATTTTTGCAGTTCCTGAGAGACGGGAAATCCTCACCGTCGAGCACAATAGGGCCCACAGATCGGCCCAAGAAAATGTTAAGCAGGTACTCTCCGAGTACTACTTTCCAAAGATGGCCAAGTTAGCTACCGAAATCGTAGCGAGCTGCAAAACATGTGCGAAAGCCAAGTACGATAGGCACCCCAAGAAACATGAGCTAGGCGAGACTCCGATCCCCTCTCATGTGGGAGAATTGCTCCATATCGATATTTTTTCCACAGACAAAAAATACTTTCTCACTTGCATTGACAAGTTTTCGAAGTTCGCAGTTGTGCAACATGTACACTCCAGGACAATCGAAGATCTTAAACCAGCCATACTACAGATCATGAACTTTTTCCCTAAGGCTAGGGTAGTCTATTGCGATAACGAACCTTCGTTAAATTCACATACTATCTCAACCATGCTCGACAACCATTTTGGCGTCAGCATTGCAAATGCACCGCCACTCCATAGCGCCTCAAACGGGCAAGTGGAGCGCTTTCATAGCACCCTCTTGGAGCTCGCTCGATGCTTAAAAATCGACAAGGGGATAACTGATACTGTGGAGATTATTCTATTGGCAACCACCAAATACAATAAGTCAATTCACTCTGTCGTTGACAAACGACCGGTCGACATCGTGCAAGAGCACCCAGATGACCCACAGATGGAAGTTCGGAATAAGATCATTAAGGCACAAAACACGCTCCGAACCAGGGAAAATGCCTCCAGACAATGCAGAACATTCGAAGTCGGCGAAAAGGTATTGGTAAAGTCCAACAGAAGGCTAGGAAATAAACTCACACCCATGTGTGAGGAGAGAGCCGTAGAAGCGGACCTGGGGACCACGGTCCTCATTAAGGGGAGGGTGGTCCACAAGGACAATCTTAAATGATGCTACCAACAATGTCCTTTATGTTTATGTGGGGACACCGCCCACCTCCAGGATTTATTAGAATCTTTGGGCGTTCATCACAGAGTAGCTAGGAGCTTGGATTTCTTAGGATCAATGCTGAAGGTCGTAGCAGGTACACCGGATGCCGGTGACCTAGAGAAAATCAGATTTTCTGAAATGAAGTTAGCCGAGTCAAACAATAGACAGATTGAAATAAACACTAAAGTCCAAAACCAAATTAACCAACTTACCCACACCGTCAATTCAATATTGAGATCAGCTAAAAATTCACAAGTAGACACTGGACATTTATATGAGACACTGCTTGCTAGAAACCGCATGTTGATGACGGAATTACAAAATTTAATGCTTGCAATAACCCTAGCCAAAATTAATATTGTTAGTCCGAACATTTTAGATCACGAAGACTTAAAATCAGTTTGGCTTGAGGAACCCACCGACACACCCATAGGGGATCTTTTGTCCGTCTCGTCTGTAAAAATTCTACAGTCCGTTAACGTTTTACATTTCATCATTAAATTCCCCAAAGTTAAACTATCCTGCAAAAAGATCACAGTTTTTCCAGTTGCCCATGGTGGGACAATGCTGCAGATAATAGACAACGACATAGCCGAATGCAGTGGAGGAATCCACGCCATTAAAAACTGCTCCGTATCACCGGGAGCCGCATTCTGCCGCCTTGCTTCAGAGAGTACGTGCGCCAGAGAACTGCACGCTGGTGGGGTGGCACACTGCCGAATACAAGAGAGTGACCTGCACCCTATAACCTATGTGGACGAAGGGATTGTAATCATCAATGACAGGTCTGCCAAAGTGCGAGTGGACAACGGCACAGAAACATGGACTCACGGTACACACCTCATCACCTTTGAGAAACAAGCCACGATAAATGACACGCTCTTCATCAACCACGATAACACCCAGAAGAGAGCTCCGGGGACAGCAAGTCTTCCCCTATTGAACATCACCGCCACCCAGGATGTCCTCAGTCTCCCGTATCTTCACCGCTTGAGTGAACGAAACTTGGAGTTCATCAAGGAGTTCAGAGAAGAGATCGACAACAACCAAACACGTCTCGCAGCAACTATTGCAGGAGCAATATGCTGCGCACTCATCTGCATCGGGCTCGCTTGTAGGCATTTCATTAAGACAAGGAAATCCGCAGGTCAGATTAGGCAGGTCATCGCCGAATTAAAGACGGCCGAGGGCGGCCTTAACTTAGAGGGGGAGTAGTTAACTATGGTCAGCCGGACCAGAGTCGTTGACCACAGTCAACGTCATTATGAAGCTCCGGCCAAACTGCTGACACAGCGTCTGGCCGGAAGCTCGTGCATAGCCGGCAAGCTCTGCCATTGCAGAGGCCGCTATGAGTCCACTTATTGTTAGCTCTTAAGTTCAGTTCTGATTTTATATTCATACAATAAAGAGCTGCTGCTCAATTTATTATACTCCGACTACCGTCGTTAAAGATTTATCATTTGAAAACTTTCTGAGTCTCTAGGCCAGTAGTTAAAGAAGGGTAATCCCCCTTCCAACGTAATCTTCATAACTTGTTTGGGAGATTCGTCAGCCAACCGGCTAGTGACTATCGCAGCGGACACGCCCCCTGCGCCCAGTGGATCATCTGCTGTAACCTACCTTGGAGAAACCTAGGCCAACCGGCCTACAACATAGCGGCGAATATCATCACCCGCTCCCCGATCTATATCTGCAACTGCGAGGGACCGTCTGAGGGATCTCTATTGCCGCCGGCAATACACAGTTGAGAATTAACATTTTTATTAATTTGTATGTAAGTACTGGCCGCCAAGGTTGCGACACTATTACCGGCTGAGTCTGTTAATGAGCCGTTCACACTTGGGTGCATTTTTTTGTATTATTGGTTTTGAGTTTCAATTCGACTAATTTACAACCTAATTTTTTCGAATCGTGTACACCGTTCCGATTATTTTTTTGGTACGCATTATCCAGCGTCCAAGTATATCTTAAAAGGTCTTCACTTCCAACCCCACAGTATTTTTCGACAAACATTTATTTATCTCCGAATAATTCATTCTACATATTTTTTTTTCTCGGTTCATACCCAAATCGATAAAAACCTTTTTCGACTATTTTTTATTTTTTTTTAATTCCTTTGAAATCGATAGCATTCTTTTTCGATTAATTTTGTTTTTCGCGTTATCCAGCGCCCCCATATTAATTTGAGTTGAGTACATCCTTGTCAACGCGTCATCCAGCGTTCCCGTATTAAATTGAAATCGACAGCAGTTTTTTTTTTCTCGACTGATTTCTTCTACGCGTTATCCAACGTACACACTTTTCCGAATCGATAACCATAATTTTTAAACGCTTCATCCAGCGCCCGGTATTTATTCCAAATCGATAACCATAATTTTAAACGCTTTATCCAGCGTCCTCGTATTGATTTGAAATTCCTAGCAACTTTTTTTCGATTAATTTGTTTTACGCGTTATCCAGCGCCCCCATATCTTTCCAACCGAGTACATCCGTGCCAACGCGTTATCCAGCGCCCCCATATCTTTTGAACTGAGTTCTTCCGTGCCAACGCGTCATCCAGCGTCCCCGTATTAATTGAGTATCGATAGCATTCTTTCGATTAATTTGTTCTACGCGTTATCCAGCGCCCCCATATCTTTCGAATCGAGTGCATCCGTGCCAACGCGTTATCCAGCGTCCCTGTATTGATTTAAAATCGATAATCATAAATTTTGAACGCTTCATCCAGCGTCCCCGGACTAATTAAAAATCGATAACATCCTTTTCGGGGATTATTTGTTTATTTACGCTTATCCAGCGTCCCTGCACTGATTCCAAATCGATAAATATAATTTTTTCGATTAACTCTGTTTTCCTGCGCTTATCCAGCGTCCCTGTACTGATTAAAATCGATAACATCCTTTTCGAGTATTATTTGTTTATTTACGCTTATCCAGCGTCCCTGCACTTATTCCAAATCGATAAATATAATTTTTTCGATTAACTCTGTTTTCCTGCGCTTATCCAGCGTCCCTGTTTTGATTTAAAAAAAATCGATAACATCCTTTTCGAGTATTATTTGTTTATTTACGCTTATCCAGCGTCCCTGCACTTATTCCAAATCGATAAATATAATTTTTTCGATTAACTCTGTTTTCCTGCGCTTATCCAGCGGCCCCAACAAGAGTTTAACATGGAAAACGGCGACGGTGAGGAACCAAAACCCCGTCTGACCGTTTCTACAGCGGAGGCGTCTTCCAGAGGCAGGGCAACGAGTGAATCCTCTGTGCCTTCCGAAAGCGAAAATCCCTCTCGAAGCAAAAGCCCATTAGCAACCACCACTCCACGTAAATCTACGAGCACGTCGCTCGAAGTTCTACCGCCTGCACCATCCACAAAGGCCGCGAAATCAGTCGTGTCTTCCCAGGTCACTAGAGCAACTGAAAGAAGGGCTCAAGCTGAGGGAGACAAGGCTTTGGTGAAATTCACGACCATAACCGATAGGATGGGTCAGTTCGAAGCCAGATTCAACACCCCGACTGACCAAGGTCCGTCCATCCACACGAGTAGGGTTCGACTCGAGCAGATCAGGGCTCTCTGGGACAAGGTGGAAAGGGAGTACGAGACGTGCTCCGAAGTGCTGGCCAGTCAAAACTGCAAAGACACAATAACAGTCATGCAATCCAAGTATGACTACTGTTATACCGTTTACGAGCGGTGCGCAGCAAACCTCAATGAGATCATTGAAAATTCACGCGCGCCACAGTCTGTTCAGTCCTCCAATCTGACGCAGTCTCAGGGCGGATGTCGCCTACCTCCAGTCGAGTGCGAAGTTTTCAATGGTGACTATGTTCAATGGCCCACATTTCGGGACCTTTTCTCCGCCATCTATGTACGCAATCCTCGGCTTTCAGAAGTCGAAAAACTGTTCCATCTCAATGCAAAGACGAGCGGCGAGGCCAAATCCATTGTGGCCTTATCTCCGTTGACCAATGATGGTTTCGAGTCAGCGTGGAGAAACTTGCAGAATCGGTTCGAGAACAAGAGGCTGCTGGTCAATAGCCAATTAAAGATTTTGTTTAATTTGCCTTCTGTTGCCCAGGAATGCGGAAAATCCTTGAAGCATTTAGAGAGCACAATCCAAGGTTGTTTAACGGCCCTGCAATTAGCAAGAGTCGAGACCACGAATTGGGATTGCCTGATTGTTTTCCTGTGCTCGTCCAAGTTGCCAAAACTAACTTTGGCTCTTTGGGAACAGTCCCTGCTAAGTAAGTCAGAGATTCCACTCTGGACTGAATTCCAGGCTTTCTTAAAAGATCGTCATCGAACGCTTGAGGCGATTGAGGAGTTCAAGCCAAACGCGAGCGTTCAATCCAGGGCACTGAGGGCTGACAATAGCTCGCGGTCGATCCAGACCTTCGAAAACAGAGTTACGGTAAACCCGCAATCCTGCAAACTCTGCGCACAGGAGAACCATCCAGTCCGATTATGTCCTCTATTCTTACGCATGTCAGTCGCAGATCGAGAGAAACATGTAAAACAGCAGAAGTTGTGCTTAAACTGTTTCGCAAGAACGCATCTGCTCCGGGATTGCAACAGTACGCATAATTGCTACACCTGCAATGGACGTCACAATTCTCTCCTGCATCGAAGCACCCCTCTGCCAGTCCATTCAGTGGTTATGCCTGACCAACAGTCCCATCCATCCACAGCAACCCAGCAACATATACAGTCCACTCCATCGACGAGTCAAGCGAATGTGCAAACGTTTCTTGCCGTTAACTGTCCTACTGAGTACGGCATTGATAGAAGTTTGCCATTTGGGCATAAAATACTCAGCACGGGCACTCATTGACTCAGGTTCCGAGGCAACCTTCATCTCAGAACGGTTGTTCAACCTAATTAAGTTGCCGTATGAGTCCATTCAGGCCCAAGTTTCGGGGGTCAACCTTTCCGTTGCCGCTCAGCCTCGTAAGAGGTGTCAACTCATCATAGGTTCTTCCGTCAAGCCCCATATCCAGATTGAAACTTGTGCATACGTGTTACCCCAGTTAGCTGGTAATCTCCCATCCTACACTCTACCAGAGGCCTCATTAAAGGATCTTCCACCGTTGCAACTAGCAGATCCAAATTTCTTCCGAAGCTCGCAGATTGACGTGCTTATTGGTGCCGATATCCTGCCATCGATCCTCCTAAGCGGCTCCCATTCCAATATTTGTGGAACACTCCTGGGTCAAGAGACCATATTCGGGTGGATTCTTTGCGGTCCGATTGCAGCGAGTCCCACAAGCAGAATCTGCTCCTTTTCAGCCCGATTAGCAGTCAAAGAATCCAAACTAGACAGCATCCTCACAAAATTTTGGGAGGTGGAGGATGTTCCAGTGAAGCTGGTTAAGGAATCCACCTCGGTTTGCGAGGAGAACTTTATCCGATCCACCAAAAGAAGTGAGGAGGGAAGATATGTTGTTTCGTTGCCCTTTAAAGAGCCGGACAATATTAAGCTTGGACATTCCAGACCCATCGCACTAGCTCAGTACCTCCGAAACGAAGTGCGATTAAGTAAAGATCTTCCATTGAAGGAGCAGTACGACTCAGTCATTCGAGAGTACTTAGACTTAGGTCATATGCACCAAGTCTCCCCTGACGACTCTAGCAGTTTTTATCTGCCTCATCACGCTGTCTTCAAACCAGATAGCACCACGACGAAGGTTCGCGTCGTGTTCAATGCTTCCAATCCCTCATCAAACGGGAACAGCCTCAATGATATCCTTCATGCGGGGCCTGTACTACAGTCCGATCTGACTATTCAGATTCTAAAATGGCGTTTCTTTAAGTATGTTTTTAATGCGGACATAACAAAGATGTATCGGCAAATCCGGGTCAATCCTGATCACACGCGCTTTCAGAGAATCTTATTCCGCAACAAATACGGTGAGCTCTGTGACTATGAACTCGACACAGTCACCTTCGGCGTAAATTGTGCGCCCTTCCTGGCCATCAGAGTGCTTCAGCAGTTGGCTCAGGACATCCGAGGCCAATATCCTTTGGCCAGCGACATCATTTCGAACTTCATGTACGTGGACGATGTGCTCGCAGGGGCTCACACTCGGCAGTCGGCAGCTTTAGCCATTAAAGAGCTTCGGCTGGCTCTCGAGAGTGCCGGTTTTCCACTGCGCAAGTGGACCTCAAACGAAAGGAGACTTCTACAAGCGATTCCGAGGGAACATTTGGTCAGTGCAGACTTCCTTGAGCTGGAAGATGCCAGCACGGCGAAAACTCTTGGGATCCGTTGGCAAGCTACATCCGATAGTTTCTTTTTTGTTCCAATGGTGATCTCCCTGCAACCTGCCTACACCAAACGAGAGGTTTTGTCTCAAATAGCCAAACTGTTCGACCCGGCAGGGTGGTTATCGCCTTTCGTAATCCGAGACAAGATTTTCATGCAGGAAATTTGGCTGCGGGAGCTAGGCTGGGATCAGCCACTCCCCACCGACCTTGTGACCAAGTGGCAAGAGTTTTTGAAAGGGTATCCGACCCTGAGGGAAATTCGTATTCCGAGGTGGGTGCGTTTCCATCCTGCTGCCAAGGTGCAGTACCATGCGTTTTGCGATGCGTCACAGGACGCGTATGGGGCTGCTATTTTCGTCCGAGTCGAAACGGCTGACGGCTGTTGTGCCCATTTGCTGGCATCCAAGACCAGAGTCGCTCCCGTCAGGTCCATCTCCATACCCCGCCTGGAGTTGTGCGGAGCAGTGCTGCTCACTGAGCTAGCAGCATCAGTAATTTCCGAATTGCCTCCTAAAGCTTATGAGATTTTTTATTGGACAGACTCTACTATAGTTCTTGCATGGCTAGGCAAGCCAGCATGCACCTGGACGACATTCGTGGCCAACAGGGTCGCAAAGATCGAACAGCGTACCAACGAAAGCAAATGGGGCCATGTACGATCCGAAGACAATCCAGCTGATCTGGCAAGCCGAGGCGTCTCGCCCCAAGAGCTTAAGGACAGCACACTTTGGTGGCACGGGCCGACTTGGCTACCACTCAAGCAGGAGCAGTGGCCGAGTGAACCACTGGTTAATCCGGAAACCGAGATGGAGCAACGGCCTATTAAATGTCACAGTGCCACAGTGCCGCCAGCAGTGGATATCCTAGAGCGGTTTTCAACCTTCGACAGGGCGCTGCGGGTTCTAGCATACGTGATCCGTTTTGCGAAAAGTTGCAAAAAGGAAGATATACCCCCATCGTCAGCACTCACTTCGGCGGAGTTGTCTGACGTGCAAGAGCGGTTAATCGTGTTCACTCAAAAGAATGAGTTTCCCGTCGAATATAAGGCTTTAAGTAACAAGCAGCAAATTCCAGCCTCAAGTACCATTTCTAACCTAAACCCCTTTCTTGACAGAAAGGGGGTCTTGAGAGCAAGCGGCCGTTTACAAGCATCTGACATGCTTAGTTATGATGAAAAACATCCTATCATCATCCCAGCGCGATGTAGATTCGCGAAACTACAAGCCCTGTTTACTCATCGCATATCCTTGCATGGGGGGAATCAGTTAATGGTGAGACTGATTCGGTCTAAATTCTGGATTCCTAAGCTTCAGAGATTGGTGAAACACACAATTCACTCGTGCCGAGTTTGTGTCATCCACAAGAAGAACCTGCAGAGGCAGTTGATGGGGGATTTGCCCCGGGCGAGATCCTCTTTCTCCAGGCCATTCACTCATACAGGCATGGATTTCGCGGGGCCATTTGACATCAAGAGTTATGTCGGTCGAGCCTGCAAAATCACAAAGGGATACGTCTGCGTTTTTGTTTGCTTTAGTACCAGGGCCATCCATCTCGAAGCGACGTCCGACTTGACGACAGAGAAATTTTTAGCTGCCTTCTCTCGTTTTTCTGCACGCCGTGGGTGTCCACAACATGTCTACTCTGACAACGGGAAAACGTTTGTCGGAGCCTCCACGTCCTTATCCAGAGACTTTATAGAGTCAACCAGAACACTGATCCTCTCCAAACACAGCCTTCAGAACTTGGCCTGGCATTTCAACCCTCCTGGCGCGCCTCACATGGGAGGGCTCTGGGAGGCGGGTGTGAAAAGTTTCAAGGCTCACTTCTACAAGTACACAGCAGCAGGGAAGTACACCTTCGAAGAACTGGCTACCCTCCTTGCGAAAATTGAGGCCTGTTTAAACTCCAGGCCTATTTCACCAATGTACGAAGATTAACAAGTACTGCGCAAACTGTCTGGCACACGAGCATTCCGGTCGGTCGTGCCGCAGTACAGCGAGGTGTCATATATGCAATGAGGCTCATCACACGCTGCTACACATCCACACTGGGCAGCCTCGTTCTTCGCGACCCCGGCAAAGGCGCAACCCACCCTCGGATTCTCGGCCTCAGCGTCAGTCACAGCAGCGCCAGCAGGCGCCTGTATCCGGATCTCGGCGGCCCGCCACGCCAATGGATATGTCTCCATCCCGCAGCCGGTCGTGCACGCCTATCCTGGCGCGCACAAGTGTTAGCATCCTCCCGACCGCGTCCGTGCTAATCGGATCCGACCAAAAGCGGTTTGATGTCCGAGCCTTGGTGGATCCGTGCTGCCCTGTGAGTCGCATCCACATCTCCCTGGTTAAAGCCCTTAATCTGGCCATCACGGGCATTGGCGACCAACGGGTGTGCGCCACCGAGATGCGCTCCAAGGCCTCCAAGATGAGCAAGCAGCTTCTGATGCTGGTGGACGAGCAATCGCTGGACCCGAAGGTGCAGGACATGTTTCAGAATGTCACATTGGCGGATGACCGGTGGTTCCACCCATCGTTAGTGTCGGTTGTGCTGGGAGCGGACGTTTACGTTGACCTGATGCTGCCGGGTATCCTCCCGGGTCAGGACGGCTTGCCGATGGCACAAAATACGACGCTGGGATGGATCCTTTCCGGACGATGCTCCCTCTCGTAGATCGCAAGCATTCCTCTTGCGCGGGGGGGGGGAGAATGTTCAAGCTGAACAAGGGGCAATGTCGCCAGGGGAGCATCTCTGGGAACAAAATGTACCTGTCGCCATGTTAGTTGTACTGCTCTCTTTTTTTTACTACTCTGAAAATAAACGGCAACGAAGACGGATCGTCCTCCTCATTATCATCTTAAAACTCTGCCATCTTTTATTGGGAATTTTCTGGACTTGTACTTGCCACGGCCCCGACAGCTTCACCTTCTTTTTTGCCTTCTTCTTCGTTATTTAGTCTTCTACTCCTTCTTTTTTGCCTTCTTCTTCGTTATTTAGTCTTCTACTCCTTTTTTTTTAGTCTTCTACTCCTTCTTTTTTGCCTTATTTAGTCTTCTACTCCTTCTTTTTTGCCTTCTTCTTCGTTATTTAGTCTTCTACTCCTTCTTTTTTTGCCTTCTTCTTCGTTATTTAGTCTTCTACTCCTTCTTTTTTGCCTTCTTCTTCGTTATTTAGTCTTCTACTCCTTCTTTTTTGCCTTCTTCTTCGTTATTTAGTCTTCTACTCCTTCTTTTTTGCCTTCTTCGTTATTTAGTCTTCTACTCCTTCTTTTTTGGCTTCTTCTTCGTTATTTAGTCTTCTACTCCTTCTTTTTTGCCTTCTTCTTCGTTATTTAGGGTTCTACTCCTTCTTTTTTGCCTTCTTCTTCGTTATTTAGTCTTCTACTCCTTCTTTTTTGCCTTCTTCTTCGTTATTTAGTCTTCTACTCCTTCTTTTTTGCCTTCTTCTTCGTTATTTAGTCTTCTACTCCTTCTTTTTTGCCTTATTCTTCGTTATTTAGTCTTCTACTCCTTCTTTTTTGGCTTCTTCTTCGTTATTTAGTCTTATACTCCTTCTTTTTTGCCTTTTTCTTCGTTATTTAGGGTTCTACTCCTTCTTTTTTGCCTTCTTCTTCGTTATTTAGTCTTCTACTCCTTCTTTTTTGCCTTCTTCTTCGTTATTTAGTCTTCTACTCCTTCTTTTTTGCCTTCTTCTTCGTTATTTAGTCTTCTACTCCTTCTTTTTTGCCATCTTCTTCGTTATTTAGTCTTCTACTCCTTCTTTTTTGCCTTCTTCTTCGTTATTTAGTCTTCTACTCCTTCTTTTTTGCCTTCTTCTTCGTTATTTAGTCTTCTACTCCTTCTTTTTTGCCTTCTTCTTCGTTATTTAGTCTTCTACTCCTTCTTTTTTGCCTTCTTCTTCGTTATTTAGTCTTCTACTCCTTCTTTTTTGCCTTCTTCTTCGTTATTTAGTCTTCTACTCTTTCTTTTTTGCCTTCTTCTTCGTTATTTAGTCTTCTACTCCTTCTTTTTTGCCATCTTCTTCGTTATTTAGTCTTCTACTCCTTCTTTTTTGCCTTCTTCTTCGTTATTTAGTCTTCTACTCCTTCTTTTTTGCCTTCTTCTTCGTTATTTAGTCTTCTACTCCTTCTTTTTTGCCTTCTTCTTCGTTATTTAGTCTTCTACTCCTTCTTTTTTGGCTTCTTCTTCGTTATTTAGTCTTCTACTCCTTCTTTTTTGCCTTCTTTTTCGTTATTCAGTCTTCTACTCCTTCTATTTTGCCTTCTTATTCGTTATTTAGTCTTCTACTCCTTCTTTTTTGCCTTCTTCTTCGTTATTTAGTCTTCTACTCCTTCTTTTTTGCCTTCTTCTTCGTTATTTAGTCTTCTACTCCTTTTTTTTTAGTCTTCTACACCTTCTTTTTTGCCTTCTTCTTCGTTATTTAGTCTTCTACTCCTTCTTTTTTGCCTTCTTCTTCGTTATTTAGTCTTCTACTCCTTCTTTTTTTGCCTTCTTCTTCGTTATTTAGTCTTCTACTCCTTCTTTTTTGCCTTCTTCTTCGTTATTTAGTCTTCTACTCCTTCTTTTTTGCCTTCTTCTTCGTTAATTAGTCTTCTACTCCTTCTTTTTTGCCTTCTTCGTTATTTAGTCTTCTACTCCTTCTTTTTTGGCTTCTTCTTCGTTATTTAGTCTTCTACTCCTTCTTTTTTGCCTTCTTCTTCGTTATTTAGGGTTCTACTCCTTCTTTTTTGCCTTCTTCTTCGTTATTTAGTCTTCTACTCCTTCTTTTTTGCCTTCTTCTTCGTTATTTAGTCTTCTACTCCTTCTTTTTTGCCTTCTTCTTCGTTATTTAGTCTTCTACTCCTTCTTTTTTGCCTTCTTCTTCGTTATTTAGTCTTCTACTCCTTCTTTTTTGCCATCTTCTTCGTTATTTAGTCTTCTACTCCTTCTTTTTTGCCTTCTTCTTCGTTATTTAGTCTTCTACTCCTTCTTTTTTGCCTTCTTCTTCGTTATTTAGTCTTCTACTCCTTCTTTTTTGCCTTCTTCTTCGTTAATTAGTCTTCTACTCCTTCTTTTTTGCCTTCTTCGTTATTTAGTCTTCTACTCCTTCTTTTTTGGCTTCTTCTTCGTTATTTAGTCTTCTACTCCTTCTTTTTTGCCTTCTTCTTCGTTATTTAGGGTTCTACTCCTTCTTTTTTGCCTTCTTCTTCGTTATTTAGTCTTCTACTCCTTCTTTTTTGCCTTCTTCTTCGTTATTTAGTCTTCTACTCCTTCTTTTTTGCCTTCTTCTTCGTTATTTAGTCTTCTACTCCTTCTTTTTTGCCTTCTTCTTCGTTATTTAGTCTTCTACTCCTTCTTTTTTGCCATCTTCTTCGTTATTTAGTCTTCTACTCCTTCTTTTTTGCCTTCTTCTTCGTTATTTAGTCTTCTACTCCTTCTTTTTTTCCTTCTTCTTCGTTATTTAGTCTTCTACTCCTTCTTTTTTGCCTTCTTCTTCGTTATTTAGTCTTCTACTCCTTCTTTTTTGGCTTCTTCTTCGTTATTTAGTCTTCTACTCCTTCTTTTTTGCCTTCTTTTTCGTTATTCAGTCTTCTACTCCTTCTATTTTGCCTTCTTATTCGTTATTTAGTCTTCTACTCGTTCTTTTTTGCCTTCTTCTTCGTTATTTAGTCTTCTACTCCTTCTTTTTTGCCTTCTTCTTCGTTATTTAGTCTTCTACTCCTTCTTTTTTGCCTTCTTCTTCGTTATTTAGTCTTCTACTCCTTCTTTTTTGCCTTCTTTTTCGTTATTTAGTCTTCTACTCCTTCTTTTTTGCCTTCTTCTTCGTTATTTAGTCTTCTACTCCTTCTTTTTTGCCTTCTTTTTCGTTATTTAGTCTTCTACTTCTTCTTTTTTGCCTTCTTATTCGTTATTTAGTCTTCTACTTCTTCTTTTTTGCCTTCTTCTTCGTTATTTAGTCTTCTACTCCTTCTTTTTTGCCTTCTTCTTCGTTATTTAGTCTTCTACTCCTTCTTTTTTGCCTTCTTTTTCGTTATTTTGTCTTCTACTCCTTCTTTTTTCCTTCTTCTTCGTTATTTAGTCTTCTACTCCTTCTTTTTTGCCTTCTTCTTCGTTATTTATTCTTCTACTCCTTCTTTTTTGCCTTCTTCTTGGTTATTTAGGGTTCTACTCCTTCTTTTTTGCCTTCTTCTTCGTTATTTAGGGTTCTACTCCTTCTTTTTTTGCCTTCTTCTTCGTTATTTAGTCTTCTACTCCTTCTTTTTTGCCTTCTTCTTCGTTATTTAGTCTTCTACTCCTTCTTTTTAGCCTTCTTCTTCGTTATTTAGGGTTTTACTCCTTCTTTTTTGCCTTCTTCTTCGTTATTTAGTCTTCTACTCCTTCTTTTTTGCCATCTTCTTCGTTATTTAGTCTTCTACTCCTTCTTTTTTGCCTTTTCTTCGTTATTTAGTCTTCTACTCCTTCTTTTTTGCCTTCTTCTTCGTTATTTAGTCTTCTACTCCTTCTTTTTTGCCTTCTTCTTCGTTATTTAGGGTTCTACTCCTTCTTTTTTGCCTTCTTCTTCGTTATTTAGTCTTCTACTCCTTCTTTTTTGCCTTCTTCTTCGTTATTTAGGGTTCTACTCCTTCTTTTTTGCCTTCTTCTTCGTTATTTAGTCTTCTACTCCTTCTTTTTTGCCATCTTCTTCGTTATTTAGTCTTCTACTCCTTCTTTTTTGCCTTCTTCTTCGTTATTTAGTCTCCTACTCCTTCTTTTTTGCCTTCTTCTTCGTTATTTAGTCTTCTACTCCTTCTTTTTTGCCTTCTTCTTCGTTATTTAGTCTTCTACTCCTTCTTTTTTTGCCTTCTTCTTCGTTTTTTAGTCTTCTACTCCTTCTTTTTTGCCTTCTTCTTCGTTATTTAGTCTTCTACTCCTTCTTGTTTGCCTTCTGTGCGGATTCAGGATAAATCCTAATGCTGAAATAGGTTTTAGTTGCGTGCCTCAGGTTCAGTACCAGTGGCAATGGTCGCCGCAATAAGTACAATACAAATTGGGCTGCGGAGAAGTGAATACGCAAAGAGTTCTTTTCGTACTGATTTTATTGGATACTGCATGGGGTTTATATACATGTTTTCGGGTCAAAGGGTATTTACTTAGGTCTACTTTTGGGTTACATGGGTTTATCCTATAAAAACATAAACAGCTGGATACAGCCATGGGAACTACTTAGATAACTAATTCCTGCGACGTCTGCATGCAATTGGTGTGAAGAACGTGACCGATCGCGGGATTCTGTTTATGGCCCGTAATCACACATGTGTGCGCGGACCTGCGTGACCCGGGTATCGCGAGTTTCCCGAGTTTGTTTAGGTAGATGGGCAGCGTCCAGATGCAATCTTATCAATAGATGGCTGGTGGCAGCTGCGAGCAATTATCTTCTTGACGAAATTGTACATTCTCCCGCCCGTTGAACGGATGTTCAACAATCATCAATGTTGACTGTAAACGGTTGATTTGCGAGAGTAGCCATAGTTGCAGACGTGGTATGGCCTCGTTGATTTTGGTGAGTTATTTGCCATTTTTTAACGAAATGAATGATGCTAATAATCATCACGAATATTAGTCCAACATAAATGGCGATATGATGATGCTCAATAGGTGCAAGACTATGTGGTAGCCTGAATGTGTCCTTCGGGAACAGTTCCATTTTCCTTTGTAACAGCTCATTGACATTTAGAGTCCTTACATCGATGGAATTCGTAGTATTGGAGCTCTTTGTCACAGTTTCTGTTAAGTCGATGTCTCCAAAACGAGCATATGATGCTTGAAGTTTAGTTTCTGTGGCTTCTCGTGTAGTGATTGTCATTAATGTATTTCGAATCGTACATCCAGGTCTGGCAGTTAACCATCCAGAGCCTTGTAATTCTATATCAGATGCACCATCTACACATACAGCAGATAGCTTTAAGCATGAATTTGTAGCAAAGATCCATTGATTTTCGGCATACGTTCCAAGCCATAAAAATGCTCTTTTTGTAGTTATTAGTTTGCAAGAAGCATCTGTTTTATTGTGAAACAATCTCATCTCACAACTTGTCTCTGAAGAGAACATCGCTTGCTTATTGTAGCAGATGAAATCATTCTTAGCCCGTTCTTGACAAGTCTTAAAGTCCGCCTCAGACATTTCTACAAACTCATCATGATGACTGTTGATGGCCAGAAACGGTGCTCGTGTTTCAATTGACTGGATCCCTTCCTGAGATATGAATGGAATGGGAGTCAGTTTGTAAATGTCTAAAACTTGTGACGAAATCAACGGAAACTTGACTTTAATAATGACGTGATCATCTACAATAGCTCCTTCTCCTTTCATCATCTGGTATGCCATGAGGATGTTACTTGGAGACACTGGAAGAACTTGTCCAGTCTTTAAGTGTCTTTGTATTTGCTCCAGTTGTTCCTTAAGCTGTCGTGGTGATATCAACATTGGGCTGATTTTGTTGTGACGAACATCGGTTAATATATTAATTATTTCCGATTGTACACGTTGAAGATTTGACGACATCATCGCAAGCTGAGTCGACAGTGACGTATACCACGACCATTTATCAAATAGATTACTGGCATTTCTTGTGTCAGCAATGTAGTCCTCAATCAACTTAAGTCGCTTAGAGTTCGAAATTTCGTCTCTCTTTATGACATTAATTGTTGAATCTATTAAGGACGTTTGATTCTTTAATAAGGTTAATAAGTGTTCCTCATTATATTTAACCTTATTTATTGTGCTAGCCATGTCTTTGGCATATGTTGAATCCAATACACCAAAAAGACTACTTGCTATATTTCCAACGATGTCGAGTGGGGCTCTTTGTTTTCTAGTTCTTGCTAGTAGCATATTTTCAGCTTGCAGGTCCTCCTCCAGATGTTTCAAATGATGATACATACTCGTACATGCTTCCTTATATGGAAATTGTGGACATACGTGGCCAACTTTTGTAACTCCCATTGAGAATGTGTTCATATCATGCCAGTAGGGATTTAAATTGTAATATACCACGATAGACCAATCCGTGGTGGCAAGTTGGCCCTTTCCAATTTTTTCGAAGAAAATTCCAGGCCTTGACATAAACTGTGTCACGTTAATGGATTGTGCCACAGTTAATGGTAACACTAGAAGCATTACTATCAATGTCATTGCCACTGTAGACATAGTTGATGTCTTCTTCCTCTTCGATGCATGTTCATCAACGCTGTTGTCGTCAGATTCTTCGGATACGGGGTGTTTGTGTACTGGTTCTTCTTCCGGAAATAGCGGTGCTATATGCTGGATATCACGCTTGAAGTATCCTTTTGCGGTTTTTACCTCCACTACTCTGACAAAATTGTCCTTTCCATGAAATATCTTGACAACTCGTACTGGTGTGTTGTCTTCTTTGATCAACACCAAAGCTCCTTCCTTTATGTTTGCTGATGATCGTCTCCATTTTTGCCTTTGTTGCAATTGTTGAAGATAGTCGGTTGACCACTGACTCCAAAAGGCATGCTTTAACTTGGATACAGCTTGCCATCTTTGTCCCAATGACTGTGGTTGCTGAGAAGGCTCGCTGTCAGCTTGAGCGGTTAGTGGTTCTCCAATAAGAAAATGACCGGGAGTAATTGCAGTCAAGTCATTTGGATCCGATGACATTGGAACTAGAGGCCGAGAGTTTAAGATTGCTTCAATCTCGACTATGACTGTTTCCAACTCTTCATATGTCAGATTCGCTGTGGTGACATTTTTCAGCAGCAAATGCTTAGCTGATTTTACAGCAGCTTCCCATAATCCTCCAAAATGAGGTGCTCTTGGCGGGATAAATTTAAAGTTGACTGCTTTGTTAGAGCAACTCTCAATAATAGCCTTTCTGGCTGTCTCCGAAAAGATGGCATCTTCCAGCTCTTGAAGCTTATTCCTAGCTCCAACAAAATTGGTTGCATTATCGCAGTGCAGCGTTTGACATCTTCCACGTCGACTTATAAACCGACGCAGTGCTCCCAAGAATGCCTCCGTTGTAAGATCGCTTACTAGCTCCAGATGGACTGCTTTAGTGGCGAAACAGCAAAATATGGCAATGTATGCTGTATGTGGTTTCTTTCCACGAATTTTATAGTGGATTTTAAAGGGTCCACAATAATCGACGCCGGCATTAAGGAACGGCCTTGCTTGCGTTACTCTTAATGGTGGTAAATGTCCCATGATTTGTTCCATCAATTTTGGTTTGGCTCTGGTACATTTTACACAGCTGAGTACAACATTTCGGGCAATCGTTTTTGCCTTTATAGCCCAAAATCTTTGTCGTGAAGTGGCCACTAATGCTTGGGCTCCACAGTGCATATTATCCTTGTGCACTTTTTCAAAGATAAGCTTGACAATTGGGTCATTGTATGGAAGCAGTATTGGGTGCTTAGCATCATATGATAATGCAGCTGCTTCCAACCTTCCGCCAACTCGGATGAGATTGTCCTGGTCTATAAACGGTGTGAGAGAGCTTATGTTGCTGCTCTTTTCGACATCGCGAGACTTCTTCAAACTTTTGAACTCTGCGATGAAATGCTTCTGCTGGATGCTGCGAAGAACTAATTTCCTTGCTCGTTCAAGTTCTTCAACGTTTATTGTTTCTCCTGCAACTAGTGGTTTTCTTTTCCACCGCAGGATATAAGCTACTATCCGTAGTAGCTCGGAAAATGAATTTCCGTGATTAATATTGTATATCAGACTGATATCTTCTTTAACTGCTCCTAAACATGTTTCTGCAGTTTTAGCCATGCGCTCAAGTTTAGATGCAATAAACGGTGCTGGCCATTTTGACGCTGGTCCATACAGAAAGAGTGGCCCATAAAACCAAAGACTGTGATTTGCGAATTTGGATCCACATATTCCTCTTGATGCAACATCCGCGGCGTTCTGTTCTGATGGGACATGTCTCCATTCCTTTTGTGACGATGCTTCCTGAATCGTCGTAATTCTAGTTGCCACAAATTTGTCCTTTATTGTGGTCGGGCTATTTATCCAGGAAAGCACAATTTCGGAGTCTGCCCAGAAATATGTAGGAACTGCTTGCATGGACAACTGTTCCTTTACCGTGGACGTTAACTGCGCCCCAAGCACTGCAGCCTTTAATTCCAATCGAGGAAGGGTTATTGTGTTTATTGGTGCCAAATGCGATTTTGCACATAGTAGTTGGACCGTTACCCTCTTATCCTTGTGAACTGCTCGAAGATATACTGCTGCTGCATATGCATTTTCTGAAGCGTCTACAAATGTGTGTATTTCCTTCGTCGCTGGTGTCTTACCTTCGAAGACATGTCGTGAAATTTTTATTTCATTCTGAAAACCCCAAATAAATGAGAAGTCTTCAGTCGTTGAGTTTTTGTAAGAAACTGATTTTATTCCATTCAAACCCTAGCTTATATAGCTAACATGAGAATGTACATTGTAGATCTTAGTTCTAGACCCACGCATCGGACAGTTCCCGATCGTGAGAAATATTTTAAGTGAGATAAGGGTGCACACAGGCAACCCGATAGCGCATATCTTGAACAAACCCAGACCGCTCACAGGAGGTCATATTTCGGGTTACTTGTTACATAATCTCAAGTGGCGGGTTTACTTACAGATAGACAAGTACAGTGCGCTGTGGCAGAGATTTATTTAATGCTTAACAGATGCATCTTATCTATTTACATGTTCATGTGTGAACATTCTGCCAAGGGCCAGCAAGATTCGGGGTACATTTAAATTAGTTGCAATAAAAAGATAAGTGGACTGTATTTTATTTGTTTCATTCGATATAATTAATTTTGCAACTAACATTTTGCAAAGGCCTCCGTATCATGGCTTAATACATGTACAATTTTATTTATTTCCATTTTTATTTTGAATTATTTTTTCTTAATTTTGCTTAGACTTAACAATTTTTCTTTATCTTAAACATTTAGTATATTACTGGGGATAGCTATGGCTTGCAATTGCCTTCGTATTTTTATTTTCCTCGCAAAATATACAATCAATATTATGATAATAATAATAGCCAACATTAAAGATGTATGACCAGTGATATGATGAAAATCTAACTCATGTAATTTTAACTTATGCGTTTTTAAATCATTTATTTCATTTAACAAATTCTTAATTTCTACTGTATGATTTATCATAGTCGTACCTGACTGGTCAAATATTACATTAGGTATTTCATTAACTTCACCTATATATGCCAAGGATATTGTCCCTTGATCTTCTGACTGAATCGTGTGGTGAGCTACTAGGATATCATTATCTGTTCGGGCAGTGCAATCTGATCTTATTGTAAAAATTCCCTGTTCAGGCAAATCTACTATTTCTAATTTGGAACTTCCGCATTGCACTCTAGCCTTGGTGTTGGTCTGTACATTAAAGAGCCAACAACTTCGTCTATCTAACTCAAACCAGTATGACTTATTCTCAATAATTGATTTATACCTACAATTTGAAGCCCTGTTTGGTTTAAGAGGAGTAATCTCACAACTATTATCGTTGGCACTTCTCCAAGGCCAACTTCCATCACAAACCCTTTTATTTGATTGCCATCTTTGGCACTTATTAAGTGTGGATTCTGCCATTAGATGATAAGCATCTAGTTCAAAATTGTAGACTAAATATTGAGACTCGAGATGTACTATTATCATGCGTTCGTCAATTTTAAGAGGCACCGGAACGATTCTATAAAGCACGGAAGCATGCCTACCAAACAAAGGTATTTTTGCATTAATAATCAACTTCCTATCCACGAAAAGTCCTCTAGCTGTTAGCAACGTATAAATTTCCTTTAACTCAGTACCTGTCCTTTTTCCTGGCAAAACTAAATTTTCTGACAACAAGTCTTTTATTTTGGAAATTTCTAGTTTTAACTGACTGGGTTTTAGCATGTTAGTATTAAGTCTACCATGATTGATGTCAATTAATAGGCCTATGATTCCGGATTGTATTTTCTCGCAATCATCTATTATATTGGTTAATTGCTTGGAGATCATGAAGAAATTAATTGATTCCTTGTACACATAATACGATTCCTTTAGCACTGCAGTCATATTGTCGATTCTCTTATTCATGCCCTTAAAGCTTGCATTGATGTCATCTGTCGTACTTTTTAATATATTAACTGTAGAATCGACAATTGACGTTTGCTTCTTGCCTAATTCGTTAAGACTCTGCTGATTGCTTATTAAATTTCTCATATTATTCTCCATTGCTTCTCTATCATCCTCATCCATTATTCCAAATAGTATGTGATAAAGAGATCCCATAAAGCCAAAAGGAGCTCTCCTATTCCTAGGCTTACTTTGAGACATAAAGAGTTTGTTATTCTCTTCTAAATCTGAGATCTGTCTTTCTGTGTTATCTAGAACTAAGAGACACTGATCTTCAAACCCATAAAGCTTTTCGCAAACAACTCTCATTTTTGGTATTAACTGTTTACCCTTTCTCAACATTTCGAAATAAACGTCCATATTATAGTAAATTACTAAGTTCCACGACGAGGCCACAATTTCAACGTCGCCCATTGGATCTAAGTATATTGCCGAGGTTTTATTTATACTCTCTATTGAGTATTTTGGTTTTTCTTTATTTGGCAATGCGTTAGACAATTGACAACTCAATATAAATATAAGCATTGCCATTATAAACCCTAGCTTGGACATTCTTGACGCTGCTCTAGTTTGCCTTTTTGGCTGGGGGTCAACCTCTCTATCATCAACGGCCTTTATTCCTTCCAAGGGACAAATTTTAGTAATGGGTCTTGTGATAAATCCATCTTGTGTTTTTATCTCAACCACTCGGACTTTATCATCATTTCCCTTATGGATTTTTTCTATCTTTCCTAAAGGCCATCTCGCTGGATGACAATTTTCATCCTTTAATAATATAAGTTGCCCTTCTTCTATGTTAGGGCATTCCCTTTTCCATTTATTTCTTTGCTGAAGTGTATGCAAATATTCATTTTTCCACTTCACCCAGAAATCTTTTTTCATTTTTTGGATCAGTTTCCACCTATCCAAATTTCCAATTCTCTCCTCTTCCATGGCTTCGACTATTTCCAAGGGGGGTCTTCCAATCAAAAAGTGACCTGGCGTTAAAACCTCTTGTTGGTCCATTTCGTCAACTATGGTATACAATGGTCTTGAATTCAAACATGCTTCTATTTGACACAGAAGCGTTGACATTTCTTCGTATGTCAAACTACTGTCTCCGATTATTCGCTTTAAATGGTATTTCATTGATTTAACCCCAGCTTCCCAAATACCTCCGAAGTGAGGTCCTGCCGGGGGGATAAAATGCCAATCAATCCTATCCTTCTCTAGCTGCGCTGCAATCGTTATATTTTCTTGTATTGCATTAAATAAGTCTTGATCTAATTTTCTTGCAGCTCCTACAAAGTTTGTTCCGTTATCTGAATAGATATTCGCACATTTTCCGCGTCTAGCTATGAATCTTCTGAGCGCTGCTAAAAATGTGTCAGAAGTTAGATCACTTACCATTTCTAAATGTATGGCTTTGGTGGCCATACAAACGAATACGGCAACGTATCCTTTAAATGTTTTTTGTCCACGATTTTTTGAACATTTAACATAATAAGGACCTGCGAAATCTATTCCAGTATTTAAGAAGGGAAAAGACATTGTTACTCTATATTCTGGCAAGTTACCCATAATTTGCTGGGCTGTATTCTGTCTGTACCTAGCACACTTTACACATTCTCTGAAATATCGTTTAAGCGAATTTTTTAAACCGAAAATCCAATACTTTCGTTGGATGTAGTTTCGCATAAGGTTTATCCCTCCATGCAATGTCTCAGTATGAGCATTTTTGATTACCAAGTTGGTTAGGTAACATTTTCCTAAGATTATTGGATGTTTGACTTCAAATTCTGCATTTGAGTTTTGTAATCTTCCTCCCACCCTGAGTACGCCATGCTTGTCCAGGAATGGATTTAGTGACAATATTTTACTATTTGTCTTAATTTCTCTGTTGGTTTTCAGGCACCTTATTTCTTCTCTAAATTGATTTTCTTGCTGTTTCTTTATAACCACCCTTTCAGCTTGTTTTAACTCTTTTACTGAAAGAAAATATGGATAGCATTCTTTTTTTGTTTTCATCTGAATGAATCTATTTATATATGCTACTATACGTATAAGTTTTTCCATACTGGAATACCTTTCTATCAATTCGTAAATTGGATCATTTATTTCGTCATTCAATATTGTATTTATTAGTAAAGATTCTTCTACTGTTTGCTGCCGAGGCCAAAGTTCTTTTGGGTTAGATAGCCATTTTGGACCTTTCCACCAAAGATCACAATTACTCAATTGGTTAGAATCAATTCCCCTTGATGCTAAATCTGCTGGATTGTCCTCTGATTTTACATGGTTCCATTCAGTATTTGTCAGTTTCCGAATGTCATCCGTTCTTCTTCTAATAAATTTGACCTTACTCTGACCACTGTTAATCCAAGCTAAAGTGATTGTAGAATCACTCCAAGCATAGATCTCGACCACATTGTCAATAGATCCTTTCAATCTTTGGATCAATTCACTGAGCAAATGGGCTGCGCATAGCTCAAGCTTGGGAATTGTCTTTCTATTTTTTATTGGATTGACTCTACTCTTGCTGGCTATTATATTCACCTTATTTCCCACTTTAGCATACACTACTGCAGCATACGCTTTTTCGGAGGCATCAGCAAATCCATGAATCTGTATGACTGTATGATTATTTGAATTAATCCATCTTGGGATTCGAATATTTTCTAAATGTAATAAATTTTCTTTATATTTTTCCCAATAATTTTTATCTTCTATGGATAATTCCTGATCCCATTCAATTTTATTTAGCCAAAGTTTTTGAATGAAAAGTTTTCCTAAAATAGTAACAGGTGCCAACCATCCTAATGGATCGTATATTTTTGAAAGAGTTGATAATACAACTCTTTTGTTTGTATTATTTGATTCCGTACAATTTACTTTAAATTTGAATAAATCGTTTTTCGGTTCCCATTTAAGACCTAAAGTCTTAACACTTTCATTTTCGACTATATTGAGAACCTTATTATCCCCTGTGTCTTCTACAGTGGTTAATATTTTGAGCTCGTTGGAAATCCATTTTCTCAAATTGAACCCTACTTTCTGCAATTCTTGTGAAACCAGTTTTATTAATTTATTGGCTTCTTCTACCGAATCAGCTCCAGTCATTAGGTCATCCATATAGAAATCATTCCTAATTATTTCACTGATTTTTTGGTTTCCACATTTTTCTGCAATATCTACCAAGACTCTGGTAGCCAAATATGGTGCAGATGCAGTACCGTAAGTGACTGTTGTCAACTTATAGTTTTTAATTTTTTCTTCTGGAGAATTTCTCCATAATATATATTGATATTTCTGATCATCATCATTTATTTTAATTTGACGGTACATTTTTTCAATGTCCGCCGAAACCACAAATTCCCACTTTCTCCACTTAACAATAATGTCAAAAATATCTTTTTGAACTCGTGGACCTACCCACATTATATCGTTCAAACTTTTATTGTTTGTAGTTTTTGCTGAAGCATCAAAAACTACTCTTAATTTGGTTGTCAGGCTGGAGTCTCTTATCACAGCCTGGTGCGGTAAAAAATATTTACCTTCATCTTGCACTTCAACCATATGTCCTAAGTCCATGTATTCTTTCATGAACTTAGCATAGTCAACCTTAAGAGTTTTATTTCTTTTTAACTTTTTCTCCAAATTCATAAATCGCGCTATAGCTTGTTTTTTTGAATCTCCTAAGGTGACATTCTCCTTAAATGGAATTGACACAATGTATCGTCCATCTGAATCTTTTATAGTACTTTTAATAAATTTACTTTCGCATATTTCAGACTCGATGTCATTTCTGTCTTCCTCTTCAACCTCCCAATATCGATCTAAATCTTTTAGCTCGATTGTCGTTGCTACAATTGTTTTGTTTCCTTTGGATTTTTTACACCCAGAAACAATCCACCCGAAAAGAGTTTTTTGCCCAAGGAGCCCGTCTATTCTTATAACTCCATTCTGTATAATGTGAGTATATAAGTCTGCTCCAATGATTAGGTCAATACGACCAGGCTTATCAAAGTCGGGGTCAGCTAACTTATTTTTCTTCCATTGTTCTTTGTCAACGTTAATTACATTGACTGGAAGAGCTTTCATAAGCTTTGGGAGTATTATTGCTTCGGTTATTAAATTTTTCGGAGAATTTTTAATGGAAATTACGACTTTGTGCTTGGAGATGCACTTTCCAGTGGAAGATACTCCACTTATCTCTGTTTGAGATCGAATTTTTTTTAAATTTAGAACCTGCGCAGATTCTTCTGATATAATTGTGCTTTGTGACCCTGTGTCAATCAAAGCTCTAAAATTTTCGTAATTTCCTTTTGAGTTCATTATTTGAACCCTAGCCGTAGCTAATAAGGCTTGATCCGATGTCCTTAGTGTATTGACATTTTCTGTCTTTTGGTATCGTGATAGATGCAGCATGCTATGGTGATATCCCCTGCACACCGAACACGTTATATTGCTTGGACATTTTATATGATGTCCGTGATTAAAACATTTGAAGCATAATTTTGCATTTTTAATTTTTTCCATCCTTTCTGATGGATTTAATGCTCGAAATGTTTGGCACTGTGCCACTGTGTGTCCCAAACCTTTGCAAATGGGACAATTGCTAGTGAAAATTTTTTTTCTAACATTATTTATTTTAACAGGATTTTCATCCTGAACAGAGCTTATCGAACTTAATCGCTGCTCTAAGAATTCAATCACATCGGATAATAATTGAATTTCCTTTGGTTTCTTTGTATGGCTCTCATAAAGCTGCAGAGCCTCTCTATTAAATTTCTTTAAAATTATTTGTGCAAAGATTAAATCAACCTCATCGGAAACTTGTGCCTTTAATTTTATCATGTGAATTGACTCATTTATAGAGTCAATAAACATCCTTAATTTCCTTGTTGAGTCGAGATTCACATTCTCAAGCTCAAGGAGGCGATTAAGCTGTTCGGAAAATATTTTCCGTTTATTTTCATACCGCTTGGTCAATAATTCCCAAGCGGCTTCATAATTTTCCCCAGACCCCAGTAATAAATGAGAAACCACGTTTCTGGCTTCTCCTTTTACCGAGATCTTGAGGTAATTAAATTTTAAGGTCGGACTTAAATCCTCCCTTAAATGAATGAGCTCAGTGAAGAGTTCATAAAATAGGTCCCAATCTTTTGAATCTCCAAAAAACGTTGGGACCTGTATTTTTGGTAATGTTGGCAAATCATCAATTTTGAGATTTGCCACATCTACCTTTAATGGCACAACTTCCTCAGTTTTTTTTTTCATATCGCTTATTAATAATGCGATGTCGAATTCGATTTCGTCGAATCTCGAATCATATGCCCTATCGGTGACATCAACATGGGTGACTTCTTTTAAATTAATCAGTCTATCCCAATAAAAATTAATTTTTTTGATCCTAATGTCAAACGTTTTTACTTTATCCTCCTGAATTGCAAGAAGAGTATCTTGTAAATAACTCTCTAGTTGCTCTAGTGCGAGTTCTAACTTTTTTTGTTCTGTTTTTTTCTCTGCCTCCTCTTCTGCCTTTTTGAACACTTCCTCAATTTTTCCTTTTATTGCCTTGAAACCTGACATCATCTCGTCAAAATGCTTGTGTTTGAAGTAGTCGTGATCGACTACTCCAATCCGGAGCAGTGACAAGTGATTTTTAACGCATTCAGCTTTTAGGTTTTCATACTCTCGTATTGATTCTAGACTAAAGCTGGGTAATTTCAACAATTGTCTACTCCTTTCTGTTATCTCTACTTGCCTTTTAATTAAAGCTATGGACTCAGCGGACAACATTGTGTGTTTTTTTTTTTGCGGACAAGAAAAATATCTCTAATTATTATTATATTTTTTTTTTTTTTTAACAGGGTTTCTCCTAACTTCTTATATATATACTTATATGTATCTGTGTATATATTATTAAAAAAAAAATTTTAGACTTAGCTGCCTTGTCCTCGGTTGTCGCTGCTGTCGTCGCTGCCGCTGTCGCTGTTGTTGTAGATTTATTTGTAACCGCTGCTGTTGTTGTTGCTGCTGCTGTCGTTGTAGGTGTTGTTGTTTCTGCTGTGGTCTTCCTTCCTTCTATACGTCTGGTTTCGGCTTGTTGTTTTTGATTTTTTGTGTTGTTGTTTTTTTTTTTTTTTGGGGGGGTCTTTGTTTTTTAATTTTTCCTTTGGCACTTTTTGGAGGTGTTTGTATATTTAATTTTCGACTTTGCACTTCACTTCATTTGGAGGAGTCGGTATTTTTTATTTTTGTCACGATAGGGTTTTTTTTTTTTTTAATTTGTCCCGATAGATCTTTTTTTTTTTTTTTCACTACCGCGACTTTTCGATGTTTTGGCCTCGAAAAAACGCCCACAATAAATTTGTGTTTTTAAATTTTGTCGATTCCTCGACCACAAAATTTTTTTTTTACCAATATTTTTTATTGGAAAATTTTGCTTTTTAAACAATAAGGACTCTTTATTTTATCCTTTTGCTTTTTTTTTTTATACTCTGTTCCTTACCACGGGTGGGGGGAAACAAGAGTTAATTATTTTGCTACCTTTTAGCTACAAGTGTTACTTTGCTTCGCTTAAAGGAGCTGGCCTTTCTCTGAGTCCCTTACCATAGAGGGGGAAACTGCAGAGTTATCGAAGTAAATTTCTTCGAAGGCTCGATTGACCAAAATGAAAACCCCAAATAAATGAGAAGTCTTCAGTCGTTGAGTTTTTGTAAGAAACTGATTTTATTCCATTCAAACCCTAGCTTATATAGCTAACATGAGAATGTACATTGTAGATCTTAGTTCTAGACCCACGCATCGGACAGTTCCCGATCGTGAGAAATATTTTAAGTGAGATAAGGGTGCACACAGGCAACCCGATAGCGCATATCTTGAACAAACCCAGACCGCTCACAGGAGGTCATATTTCGGGTTACTTGTTACATAATCTCAAGTGGCGGGTTTACTTACAGATAGACAAGTACAGTGCGCTGTGGCAGAGATTTATTTAATGCTTAACAGATGCATCTTATCTATTTACATGTTCATGTGTGAACACATTCAAAGCCTGTAAGCTTTCTCGGAATGCAATCCATTGCTTCTGTAGATGTTCCGGTAACTCTTCGTTATAGTCAAATTTCTCCTTGGTCAGACCTTGCATAAATATTTTGGCCTTTATGACAACTGGAGAGAATAGTCCAAGAGGATCAAATATTTTAAATATTTCTGAGACTACATCGCGTCTCGTTATTTTGGAGTTTGTGGCAACTTGTGTTTTGCCGCAAAGTTTGTCGATCTTGGGATTCAAAATGATTCCAAGAGTTTTGACACTGCAATCTTCATATGCAGTATCTTCCAACTGAACTTCAGGGATTATGTCATCTTTGTTTAATCCCTGTAGTAGTTGATTACTGTTTGCGCACCATTTCCGTAATTTAAACCCAGAACTTAGCAAAATTTTGTTTAGATCAGTTCTTATCTGCAGGGCTTCGGGCATTGTGTCTGCTCCAGTGATGCAATCATCCACGTAGAAATCATTTTTAAGTGCATGAGATCCAACCGGATAATGCTGCATTTGTTTAGTTGCCAAATGTTCTAAGCACTTCGTTGCTAAATATGGTGCTGATTTTGTGCCATATGTCACCGTTTTCAGACGGTAATATTTTAGCGTTTCCGATGGGCTATTTCTCCATACTATCATTTGATAGTGTTGATCTTTTGGATTAATCCAAATTTGCCTGTACATTTTCTCAATGTCGGCAGTGAATACATATTTGTGTATTCTAAAGCGTAGCAATATCGACATTAATGAATTTTGCACTGTTGGGCCTTTGTGCAACAAATCATTTAATGACTTTCCAGAGGATGTCACTGCTGATGCGTCGAAAACCACACGTAATTTTGTTGTGTGACTCTCTGGTTTCAACACACAATGATGTGGGATGAAATAGTGTGCCCTTGGTAAATTTACCAAAGGAACTTCTTTCATGTGTCCAAGCTCTTCATATTCTTTCATGAAGTTTATATAGCCTTCTTTGATCACATGATCTCTCTGCAGCCTTTTTTCTAGGGATAGAAATCGTCGCGTGGCAATGTCACGACTCTCCCCCAGGGCTGATGTATGCTCCAGAAATGGTAACTGGACGATGAATCTTGAGTCTTGTGCTTGCTGAATATTTTCTAGGAAGTGGGCCTCACATTGCTTTTCAACCGGTGAATAACACTCCTTTTCGGGTTGAAAATTGTCAAGCTCCCAGAACTTCTCTAGTTGCTCATCTACTTTCTCTGCCTCCGTGAGAACTGCACAAACGGACGATGTTCTTTTTTCATTTAATATTTTTCCAGCTACAATCCAGCCAAGCTTGGTATTTTGTAGTCGCGGTAGTCCCTTGTGAAGGTGTAGGTTTTCTGATAATGCTCTGCTCCAATCAGCAAGTCTATTTTTCCTGGACTTCCGAAATTAGGGTCAGCCAATGTGATGTTCGGAATTTTCCAATTTTCCGTCGAGATTGGATATGTCGGCTGATCAGCAACAATGTGAGGCATTACCATCGCTTCCAGTCTTGAGACAAAGTTTCCATATTTTCACTTTATCTCTACATTGACTCTGGAGCTTGACTTGTGTGCCTTTCCACCTATGCCGTTTATTTTAAGCATAGAGTTCGTGGTTTTCAATGACAATTTCTGAATTGCTCTCTCAGAAATTGCATTTATCTGGGATCCAGAGTCTAATAGTGCTCTGAATTCAGCCATTTGTCCATTGTTGCCTACGACGATGACTCTTGCCGTGGCTAGGAGGACGTAGCTTTCTTGTCTGCCATTTACTGATGCTGCAGTAATGGTCTCTTGGTTGTCAGCAACCTTTTTTAGGTGCAGTAGTGTATTATGTCCTTTGTTGCATGTAAAGCAATTCCTCCTTGTGCATGTTTTGGAGGTATGATTTGCACTCAGACATTTAACACATAATTTGTTCTTTTGCGTCCAGCTAAGTCGCTCTGCTGGAGTCTTTTTTAAAAAATCATTACATTTAAAAATGCTATGATTTGGCTTTTTGCAAAAGAAGCAATTAAATTGTGCTTCTGCTCCTGCAGCACACGTGCTCGGCTTTTTGATTTTCTCACCGGATATGGCTTCCAGCGTTAGAAATCTTTGCTCCAAGAATTCTAAAAATTCCTGTATTGATTGTAAATTCCTTGTATCTGGAATTGACTGCTCATACAGCAAGTGTGTTTGGCGATCCAATTTCTTTGTTAATAAGTGTAAAAGGATTGGATCCCAATTATCCGTTTTAATTGCAATATTATTTAATGCAGATAATGTTTCTTTTATATTATCATGCAGTGCCTTTATTCCTTTTGCATCATTAGATATGGGTGCGACATCTAACAATTTTTGGATAAGAGTGTTGCATAGCACTCTTTTGTTGCTATATCGTTCTTGCAACATTTTCCAGGCTGTCGTATAATTGCTTTCTGTAAGCGACAAGTGACGAATTAAACGTTCCGCCTCTCCAATTAAATTAGTTTTTAAATACCACATTTTTTGAATTGTGGGTATTGTTGATTCATGAATCATTTTCTTGAATAAGTCATGAAATTGTTGCCATTGTAGGTAATTTCCATCAAATTTGGGAATTGTTACCTTTGGCAACGGTAATGCAGCCGCCGTAGGGGAACTGGCTACCGTAGCAGCTTTCCTTGCTCCTCCAAATGTCACTTGGAAGGACACAATGGCATCTTCGGCCATTAAATATCGGGAATCGTCATATCCCAATTCCTTAGGATTTTGAAATTTTTTGTGTATTTGGACATGAATGTTTTTAATTTCATTCCAATACTCCAAAATAATTGCCTCAAAATGTTGGCATGTGTCGAGCGTTACTTTGCTCATGATGCGCTCCAAGCTGTCGATCAGCGCCCTTTGCTCGCGAAACATGGACTCAATTTCTAGATCCTCTTCCGTAGATGCAATTGACTCTGTCTCAGTTTTTAATGCTGCGAGCTTAGTGTTGAATATATTTTGGTATTCAACTACTAAATTTTTTTATTTCGATAAAATAATTATTTATAAAATAATGATGGCTGCTTGATTCTCCTTTTAAAATGGCTCGTATTTTGGCATCTCTGCTGGCAAAATTTGTCCAGAGTCCCTCCAGATTTGCCAACCGCTCCGTATAATATGCAGGTTTGGTTTTCCTGCTGTCGGAATCCTTCTTGAAGTTCCTTATCAGAGATTGAATGCGCTCGCCCAGCGCCTGCTGTTCATCCAATAACGTGGTGATATTTGACGATGCCATTTTACTTTATTAAATAAACCTTAAGAGGTATTTTGTTATGATGTGCCTCGACTCACACCGTGGTTTATTAATATTAGTAAAAGTATCGTAATCACGTAGAAATTGCAGATTGGTTCGTCGAGTTGACCAAATCTGTGCTTTGAGTTCTCAGGTCGCCTTGTTGACCTTTATTGTGTAAACTCCTAGGTTCTTTTTGAATAATATTTCCAACGGATTGCTTTTATTTTAAATGATTTTCAAATTGTCGATCTGAATCACGTTGTCGTCGCTTCTTAGTCCAGATCAAAAGTGACCGTTCTTTCTCTTTTACAAAATCCAACTTAAATCTATGATCGGCTTCTTATCGATATCTATACAATGGTTGGTCACACTAGGGCGCGCCATATGAAAATTTAGGGGTTTACATTCGGGCAACCTGACATTTGATCGACCTCGATCATATACACATTCCTATGGTTTTATTACACACTTGCAACCACGGTTTTAGCCTAGCAGCCTCAAGGATTCCCTTATATGGGAGTTGCGTAAGCTGACAATCGTCTATATCTGTAATCTCATAACGGTCGTTCGGGAAAACACGGTTTACTCTATATGGGCCACGATACTTGGGTGCAAACTTCTTACAATGCCCTGGGGTTACATCAACGTTACGAATAGCAACAAAATCATTGACCTGGTACAACGTAGGTGCCCTATGCTTCAAGCCGTATGCGGTTTCATTTCGGACCTGTGACTGACATATATTCTCAAGTGCTTCGTCCCTTACTGTATCCAAACATCGCGGTTTCTCCTGATCAAATTTTTCTTCCAAATACTCGGTGAGCTCATCCACCACTGGACCACGTTGTTCACAACCAAATAACAAGGAACTGGGGGTCTTCCCGGTACTACACTGAACGGAGTTGTTTATGGCGAATTCAACACGGCTAAGCAATTTATACCAATCAGCCTGGTTCAAAGGCTCTGATAGCTTTCCCAACATCGGTGTCAGTACCCGGTTCACACGCTCGACTTGTCCATTTGCCTGCGGGGCCGCCGTGGCCACTTTAATATGATCAATATTTCTACACTCGAGGAATTCTTTAAACTCAAAAGAAGTAAAACAGGTGCCTCTATCGGAGATGATTCTACGAGGCCGGCTATAATATTCGAAATATTTTTCTAGAGAGCAATTAACTTCCTTAGTACTGGTTGAATTGACGGGATATAACTTAACGAATTTGGTGAACGCATCAATGACCACCAACAAGTGCTTTCTCTTTGAGCTAATAGACGGAAGGGGACCGAGATGGTCGATATGGATTGTATCAAACGGGACCGGAGCTTTAGGGATACTATGAAGCGTCCTATTGTGAATACTTCTCGGAACTGAATGTAGGATACACGGTAAGCAGTTCTTTATAAATAGATCGACCTTACCCCTCATTCCAGGAAACCAATATTTTTCTCTCAGTTTATTCACACACTTATCTGTTGCAAAATGGCCCAACTTCTCGTGGAATTTTCTAATTAGATCTTCCTGCATTCGGCTCGGGACATACATACACAGTTTCTCACTATCCTTCGCTCTATACACGATCCCATCTAACAACACGAAATTTTCCATTTCACCAATTTCTAACTTCTCTCGCACTCGACGGATTTCCGGATCTCTTATCTGTTCGGTCTGCAAAAGTAAATCAATATCATATGGGGATGCACACACAATTCCAACAATCTCTTCAACCTCAGGGGAAAGCCTAACGGATTTAACTCGTTTCTCAGGACCACAAGGTACATCACGTTTCCTAGGTTCACAAGAATCAATAGGCTCACAAGATTTTACGGGTTTAGAAACTACACAAGGTGCAGTAGGATCACAAGACTCAAAAAAAACACGGGATTGAATAGGGCTACACGGTTCAAGAGGTGAAACATCTCTCGACGAAATAGGACACGGATCAGAAATTCCTTCCACTTCTCTCAGCATCTCTGTTTGCCTACTGAGCGCATCTACATGGGCCATGTTTGACCCTGGCCTATGGGCTATCGAATAATTGAAACTTTCTAACTCAAGGGACCAACGGGCAATACGAGGATTTATAGACTTTTTACTTAAGGTTTGGACCAAGGAACTACAATCAGTTACTATTAAAAAGGGTTTATGCTCTAAGTATATTCGGAAACGACGCAAGGCGTATATGATTGCCAAGGTTTCGAGTTCAAAACTATGATAGCGAGACTCGGCTGCAGTGGCCTTTCTCGAGTAGAAGAAAACAGGGTGTAGTTTCTTATCCAGCTGTCGCTGCATCAAAACAGCACCAAACCCGTGAGAGCTTGCGTCCGTGTGCAATTCGGTTTCATACTGCGGATTGAAGATAGACAGCACAGGGGGACTCGATAACGCTGTCTTTAGCTGCAGGAATGCTCCTTTTTCGGAATCCGACATGGGAAACGGTCCCCCTTTTTTAAGAAGGTCGGTCAAAGGCTTTGCTACACGCGAAAAATTGGGGACGAACTTCCTAAAATAGGAAAATAAACCAAGACAGGAATGTAACGTCTTTCTATTAATTGGTTCCGGATATTGTTTTATAGCAGTTCAATGCGTATCATTAGGCAGAATTCCTTGAACACTAACATCATAACCTAGGTAATCTATTCGCTGCTGCAGGAAACTACTTTTCTTAAAATTTATCTCAAGGTTAAACTCCACAAGTCGATCTAACAACCTAGCTAATACCTTTTTATGCTCTTCTACGGAATACGATGCTAAAATAATATCATCCATATAAACAACAATCTGTCGGTTTCTTACAAAGTCTCTCAAGGCGTCGGAAATAAATCTTTGGAAAACAGCGGGACCATTTTTAAGTCCAAAAGGCATCCTCAAGTATTCGAACTGCCCGTCCGGAGTCACGAAGGCGGTATATTTCACAGATTCTTCTTCAACACCTATATGGTGAAAGCCACTCTTAAGGTCAATGACGGAGAACACCGATTTACCTTCCAGATATTCTAGACAGTCTTCAATAAGGGGTAGCGGAAAATTATCTCTAGCGGTCTTCTTATTCAATCCACGATAATCAACACACATCTTCACATTTCCATCTTTTTTCTTAACTAAAACCACGGCCGAAGCATATGGCGAATTACTAGGTCGGATGATTCTATTAGCCAAAAGATCACTAACTGTTTCGGAAACTATTTCTCTCTCACGATATGACAACCTTCTAGGGGCACAATAAAATGGTGTAGAATCAATAAGTCGAATGCACATTTTGCATTTTGGTACACCATAGCTTTTAGAAAACCTATCAATGTATTGTTTATATATTATTTCACGACACTCTCGCATTGAGGCACCACCAAACTCACTGCCTACATTAACTACGTCATCTTCATTCGGTACCCTACAATTCGCAAAATCTTGCATCCATTCCTGAAAGATCTGAGGCTTTGCCGGGGTTGCAGGTGCGTTTACACGTAAATAATTTTCTCTACTTGTCATTATGTTGTTATCTAACTTATATGTACTAGTAAATAGGGATGCACAAATTAAATCGGTAGATAATGCAATAGTTTTGTTTAATGATAACTTATTAAGATCTGTTTTTATAACATTTTTGCGTTTGACTAATTTAAGCGGTAAAAGTTTTAGTACATCTCTGCCTAGAAGTATCGGCGTAGGTAAAATAAAATTAGGAATAACAAAAGCTTCAATACTGTAATATTCTTCTTGAAACAAAAGGACTATCTTAATTTTTCCAAATGTCAAAATATTTTGGCCGCTTAGGCCGCGAAATCTACTCTTTACTAGGTGTTCATTCTTTATTGCTTGTGGAATAACTCCTCTACTAACAAAACTCACGGGGCTTCCGGTATCTAGTAACGCAAAAATGTTATCAACATCAATGCATCCCTCTTCACTAAGTATTCTTAGGCTTACTAATTGAATGTATGGGTTTCCATCCCTGGCGTCGTCGTCGTCTTCCTTCTCGTCTTGCCCGTCACCAGCACTGAGGGCGGCTGTTCGCACACGCTTAGGGCACCGCCGATAGTGGTGTCCAGTCTCGAAACAATGAAAACAAGCTCCCTCCGGTCGCTTCGGTTTTTCGCACTGGCTGCTGAAGTGCCCCATCGCTCGGCAATTAAAGCACCTTACGTTTTCGACGTCTCCTCCGGCATGTGTAGGTTTTGTTGCAGGCACCTGCCGCAAAGGTGCAACTGGACGTACCACTCCCGATGTCTTCTGCCTGTCCTCCGGGTGTACCATCTGGTAACGCATCATCTTCTCGCGCAGCTCGTCTAGGGAAACGCAATAATACAATGGCGCTGCGCATCCGGATTTGTCCTGCAGACCATCAACAATGTATTTTATGATGTCTGTTTCCTCAAAGGTTCCTTGCTCCGCAATGTGACGCATCGCAATAAAATACTGCAACAACGATTCGTTCTCCAGAATTGAACGACTCTGTAACTGCTTTGCCACCTGGTGATTGGTCATCCGAAATCCGAAGGTTTTTAGTAGGCTTTCGCATAGCTCCTTCCAAGTAGCGGGCTTCTCGAGCATCACGTACGAGCGGGCCGAACCCTCCAGCATTCGGTTGCCCAACAGCCAACGTTGGGAGTTGCTTAATCCGTGCATAACTGCAACAAGCTCGAGGTCACGAATCCAAACGTGCACAGACATGTTATCGTCTCCAGAAAATTTGCGCAAACTAGTCTCAAGGTCCCTGGCATCAACAACGGGCCTGCCGTCCAGCGAGTTGCCTTCCAAGGCGGCAACCTTCGCCTTTAGCTCCGCAAGATCCTTTCGTGCTGCATACAGCGCCATCTGCCTCAGGATTTCGGCCATCTCGTTTGGCCCTCGATCCTCCTGCTCGCACTCCCTTCCCACGACGCTCTCCGCTCTCTCTCTCTCTACCACGCTATTCGCAGCGCTCTCCGCCACGCCAATGTCGTCGTTCAGCTCTCCGACTTCCATCAAGGCGGCATCATCCTGGTCGACCACAGTCTTTACCATTCCCCGCAACTGGTGAATGGTCTCCTTCCCGGTCAGCGGCACGTGCTTCCCACAAAGCCATTTAGATAACTTCTCCATCGTCAGGTTGAGTATGTCGGCGTATTTCTTTTTTTTTTTTTTTTTTTTTTTTTTTTTGGAAAAAAAATAATGAAATTTTATTTGACTAGTGCACTGTTACCTAGATATTTGGCAACTAAACCTAATTGGAAGTTAATTCTATGTTTACAATGCTTTGTTATGGAGGAGTATTAAGTTAAGTTATGTTTACATAATTTGAAATGATTTTCATGTTTTGTCTGATATTTTATGTCAAGATCCTGTCGGGGAGGTCTTGAGGGTGGTGACGTTTAAGTCTTCTCCTGACTCGTGTTCTGTGTTCAGCGGTGGCTAATCTTCTAGCCAGACTATTAGGGTGATTGTTAAGTTTTTCCATGTACTTAGTTGAAACAGTGTGAAGTTTGTCTCCAAGCTTGGGCACCTTTAGGTCTCGTTCAATGTCTCTAGTCCTCATATACCAAGGAGCCCCAGAGATCCTCCTTAATGTTTTTGCTTGAAGAATCCGTATCTTGTTCAAATGACATCTTGCAGCAATTCCATAAACTTGAAGGCCATAAAACAGGGAGGGGGCTAGTATTGACTTATATATCATGACCTTGGAGTAAAGCGATAGTTTGTTGCGGGGTGCCAGGAGCCATGCCATCCGGGAAACTTTAGCCTTAAAAGCATGCTGAATGTTCGCAACATGCCTGCCGAACGTAAGTTTACGGTCCAAGGTAACGCCAAGGTATTTATAGGCTCTATGGTGGTCAATGACTCTACCATTAAGACTGACCCCAGGACAGCTAGCTGCACGGTTGGTGAAAGTCACATTCGCACATTTGTCCCCATTGATGCGCACATTCCAGTTCATAGCCCATTCTTGGTAGGCATCCAGATACTCCTGTAAACCAAATGAAGCAGCCAAAATACTTGTATTTTTCACTAGCACAGCAGTGTCATCAGCGTACGTAGCTATTAGTAAATCATCTTCCGCGACTTCAGTTACTGTCAAGTGACTAGGCATGTCCGAAGCAAAGACCGAATACAGAGTAGGACCTAGAACACTTCCTTGCGGAACTCCAGCTTCAATTGTCTTGACTCTTGACTTATACCCATCAGCCGATACATGGAATGTGCGATCATGCAGAAAACTTTTCACAATCATGTATAGTTGAGGCGGGAAGAGTCGCTTCGCTTTGAACAGCAGCCCAGGGTGCCAGACTCTGTCAAATGCCTGTTGAATATCTAGGAAGGCAGCTACAGCATACTCCTTCTTCTCCAAGGCTTCTAAGGCAAAGTTAACCACTCTATGCAGTTGCTCAGGAGTACCGTGCTGCAGGCGGAAACCAAATTGAAATTTTGGGATCGCACTAGAGACTTCTTCGCAAGAGAGCAGCCTGTTTAGAACCAGCCTCTCCATAATTTTTCCCAGAGATGGGAGAAGGCTGATAGGCCTGTATGAATCCACATCCGACGGCGGTTTTCCAGGCTTGAGAACCATGATTATGCTGGCCGATTTCCAAACTTTCGGAAAGTATCCAACTTCTAAAACGCCGTTGAAAACAGACACAAGGAATTGCAGGGCTTCATCAGGTATTTCTTGACGAAATAATGTTTTGGACGAACCCCACACCTGATTTGTAAACTCCTAGGTTCTTTTTGAATAATATTTCCAACGGATTGCTTTTATTTTAAATGATTTTCAAATTGTCGATCTGAATCACGTTGTCGTCGCTTCTTAGTCCAGATCAAAAGTGACCGTCCTTTCTGTTTTACAAAATCCAGCTTAAATCTATGATCGGTTTCTTATCGATAACTATACAATGGTTGGTCACACTAGGGCGCGCTATATGAAAATTTAGGGGTTTACATACTCCTTCTTTTTTGCCTTTTTCTTCGTTATTTAGTCTTCTACTCCTTCTTTTTTGCCTTCTTCTTCGTTATTTAGTCTTCTACTCCTTCTTTTTTGCCTTCTTCTTCGTTATTTAGTCTTCTACTCCTTCTTTTTTGCCTTCTTCTTCGTTATTTAGTCTTCTACTCCTTCTTTTTTTGCCTTCTTCTTCGTTATTTAGTCTTCTACTCCTTCTTTTTTGCCTTCTTCTTCGTTATTTAGTCTTCTACTCCTTCTTTTTTGCCTTCTTCTTCGTTATTTAGTCTTCTACTCCCTTTTTTTTTGCCTTCTTCTTCGTTATTTAGTCTTCTACTCCTTCTTTTTTGCCTTCTTCTTCGTTATTTAGTCTTCTACTCCTTCTTTTTTGCCTTCTTCTTCGTAATTTAGTCTTCTACTCCTTCTTTTTTGCCTTCTTCTTCGTTATTTAGTCTTACTCCTTCTTTTTTGCCTTCTTCTTCGTTATTTAGTCTTCTACTCCTTCTTTTTTGCCTTCTTCTTCGTTATTCAGTCTTCTACTCCTTCTTTTTTGCCTTCTTCTTCGTTATTTAGTCTTCTACTCCTTCTTTTTTGCCTTCTTCTTCGTTATTTAGTCTTCTACTCCTTCTTTTTTGCCATTCTTCTTCGTTATTTAGTCTTCTACTCCTTCTTTTTTGCCTTCTTCTTCGTTATTTAGTCTTCTACTCCTTCTTTTTTGCCTTCTTCTTCGTTATTTAGTCTTCTACTCCTTCTTTTTTGCCTTCTTCTTCGTTATTTAGTCTTCTACTCCTTCTTTTTTGCCTTCTTCTTCGTTATTTAGTCTTCTACTCCTTCTTTTTTGCCTTCTTCTTCGTTATTTAGTCTTCTACTCCTTCTTTTTTGCCTTCTTCTTCGTTATTTAGTCTTCTACTCCTTCTTTTTTGCCTTCTTCTTCGTTATTTAGTCTTCTACTCCTTCTTTTTTGCCTTCTTCTTCGTTATTTAGTCTTCTACTCCTTCTTTTTTGCCTTCTTCTTCGTTATTTAGTCTTCTACTCCTTCTTTTTTGCCTTCTTCTTCGTTATTTAGTCTTCTACTCCTTCTTTTTTGCCTTCTTCTTCGTTATTTAGTCTTCTACTCCTTCTTTTTTGCCTTCTTCTTCGTTATTTAGTCTTCTACTCCTTCTTTTTTGCCTTCTTCTTCGTTATTTAGTCTTCTACTCCTTCTTTTTTGCCTTCTTCTTCGTTATTTAGTCTTCTACTCCTTCTTTTTTGCCTTCTTCTTCGTTATTTAGTCTTCTACTCCTTCTTTTTTGCCTTCTTCTTCGTTATTTAGTCTTCTACTCCTTCTTTTTTGCCTTCTTCTTCGTTATTTAGTCTTCTACTCCTTCTTTTTTGCCTTCTTCTTCGTTATTTAGTCTTCTACTCCTTCTTTTTTGCCTTCTTCTTCGTTATTTAGTCTTCTACTCCTTCTTTTTTGCCTTCTTCTTCGTTATTTAGTCTTCTACTCCTTCTTTTTTTGCCTTCTTCTTCGTTATTTAGTCTTCTACTCCTTCTTTTTTGCCTTCTTCTTCGTTATTTAGTCTTCTACTCCTTCTTTTTTGCCTTCTTCTTCGTTATTTAGTCTTCTACTCCTTCTTTTTTGCCTTCTTCTTCGTTATTTAGTCTTCTACTCCTTCTTTTTTGCCTTCTTCTTCGTTATTTAGTCTTCTACTCCTTCTTTTTTGCCTTCTTCTTCGTTATTTAGTCTTCTACTCCTTCTTTTTTGCCTTCTTCTTCGTTATTTAGTCTTCTACTCCTTCTTTTTTGCCTTCTTCTTCGTTATTTAGTCTTCTACTCCTTCTTTTTTGCCATCTTCTTCGTTATTTAGTCTTCTACTCCTTCTTTTTTGCCTTCTTCTTCGTTATTTAGTCTTCTACTCCTTCTTTTTTGCCTTCTTCTTCGTTATTTAGTCTTCTACTCCTTCTTTTTTGCCTTCTTCTTCGTTATTTAGTCTTCTACTCCTTCTTTTTTGCCTTCTTCTTCGTTATTTAGTCTTCTACTCCTTCTTTTTTGCCTTCTTCTTCGTTATTTAGTCTTCTACTCCTTCTTTTTTGCCTTCTTCTTCGTTATTTAGTCTTCTACTCCTTCTTTTTTGCCTTCTTCTTCGTTATTTAGTCTTCTACTCCTTCTTTTTTGCCTTCTTCTTCGTTATTTAGTCTTCTACTCCTTCTTTTTTGCCTTCTTCTTCGTTATTTAGTCTTCTACTCCTTCTTTTTTGCCTTCTTCTTCGTTATTTAGTCTTCTACTCCTTCTTTTTTGCCTTCTTCTTCGTTATTTAGTCTTCTACTCCTTCTTTTTTGCCTTCTTCTTCGTTATTTAGTCTTCTACTCCTTCTTTTTTGCCTTCTTCTTCGTTATTTAGTCTTCTACTCCTTCTTTTTTGCCTTCTTCTTCGTTATTTAGTCTTCTACTCCTTCTTTTTTGCCTTCTTCTTCGTTATTTAGTCTTCTACTCCTTCTTTTTTGCCTTCTTCTTCGTTATTTAGTCTTCTACTCCTTCTTTTTTGCCTTCTTCTTCGTTATTTAGTCTTCTACTCCTTCTTTTTTGCCTTCTTCTTCGTTATTTAGTCTTCTACTCCTTCTTTTTTGCCTTCTTCTTCGTTATTTAGTCTTCTACTCCTTCTTTTTTGCCTTCTTCTTCGTTATTTAGTCTTCTACTCCTTCTTTTTTGCCTTCTTCTTCGTTATTTAGTCTTCTACTCCTTCTTTTTTGCCTTCTTCTTCGTTATTTAGTCTTCTACTCCTTCTTTTTTGCCTTCTTCTTCGTTATTTAGTCTTCTACTCCTTCTTTTTTGCCTTCTTCTTCGTTATTTAGTCTTCTACTCCTTCTTTTTTGCCTTCTTCTTCGTTATTTAGTCTTCTACTCCTTCTTTTTTGCCTTCTTCTTCGTTATTTAGTCTTCTACTCCTTCTTTTTTGCCTTCTTCTTCGTTATTTAGTCTTCTACTCCTTCTTTTTTGCCTTCTTCTTCGTTATTTAGTCTTCTACTCCTTCTTTTTTGCCTTCTTCTTCGTTATTTAGTCTTCTACTCCTTCTTTTTTGCCTTCTTCTTCGTTATTTAGTCTTCTACTCCTTCTTTTTTTTATTCTTCTTCGTTATTTAGTCTTCTACTCCTTCTTTTTTGCCTTCTTCTTCGTTATTTAGTCTTCTACTCCTTCTTTTTTGCCTTCTTCTTCGTTATTTAGTCTTCTACTCCTTCTTTTTTGCCTTCTTCTTCGTTATTTAGTCTTCTACTCCTTCTTTTTTGCCTTCTTCTTCGTTATTTAGTCTTCTACTCCTTCTTTTTTGCCTTCTTCTTCGTTATTTAGTCTTCTACTCCTTCTTTTTTGCCTTCTTCTTCGTTATTTAGTCTTCTACTCCTTCTTTTTTGCCTTCTTCTTCGTTATTTAGTCTTCTACTCCTTCTTTTTTGCCTTCTTCTTCGTTATTTAGTCTTCTACTCCTTCTTTTTTGCCTTCTTCTTCGTTATTTAGTCTTCTACTCCTTCTTTTTTGCCTTCTTCTTCGTTATTTAGTCTTCTACTCCTTCTTTTTTGCCTTCTTCTTCGTTATTTAGTCTTCTACTCCTTCTTTTTTGCCTTCTTCTTCGTTATTTAGTCTTCTACTCCTTCTTTTTTGCCTTCTTCTTCGTTATTTAGTCTTCTACTCCTTCTTTTTTGCCTTCTTCTTCGTTATTTAGTCTTCTACTCCTTCTTTTTTGCCTTCTTCTTCGTTATTTAGTCTTCTACTCCTTCTTTTTTGCCTTCTTCTTCGTTATTTAGTCTTCTACTCCTTCTTTTTTGCCTTCTTCTTCGTTATTTAGTCTTCTACTCCTTCTTTTTTGCCTTCTTCTTCGTTATTTAGTCTTCTACTCCTTCTTTTTTGCCTTCTTCTTCGTTATTTAGTCTTCTACTCCTTCTTTTTTGCCTTCTTCTTCGTTATTTAGTCTTCTACTCCTTCTTTTTTGCCTTCTTCTTCGTTATTTAGTCTTCTACTCCTTCTTTTTTGCCTTCTTCTTCGTTATTTAGTCTTCTACTCCTTCTTTTTTGCCTTCTTCTTCGTTATTTAGTCTTCTACTCCTTCTTTTTTGCCTTCTTCTTCGTTATTTAGTCTTCTACTCCTTCTTTTTTGCCTTCTTCTTCGTTATTTAGTCTTCTACTCCTTCTTTTTTGCCTTCTTCTTCGTTATTTAGTCTTCTACTCCTTCTTTTTTGCCTTCTTCTTCGTTATTTAGTCTTCTACTCCTTCTTTTTTGCCTTCTTCTTCGTTATTTAGTCTTCTACTCCTTCTTTTTTGCCTTCTTCTTCGTTATTTAGTCTTCTACTCCTTCTTTTTTGCCTTCTTCTTCGTTATTTAGTCTTCTACTCCTTCTTTTTTGCCTTCTTCTTCGTTATTTAGTCTTCTACTCCTTCTTTTTTGCCTTCTTCTTCGTTATTTAGTCTTCTACTCCTTCTTTTTTGCCTTCTTCTTCGTTATTTAGTCTTCTACTCCTTCTTTTTTGCCTTCTTCTTCGTTATTTAGTCTTCTACTCCTTCTTTTTTGCCTTCTTCTTCGTTATTTAGTCTTCTACTCCTTCTTTTTTGCCTTCTTCTTCGTTATTTAGTCTTCTACTCCTTCTTTTTTGCCTTCTTCTTCGTTATTTAGTCTTCTACTCCTTCTTTTTTGCCTTCTTCTTCGTTATTTAGTCTTCTACTCCTTCTTTTTTGCCTTCTTCTTCGTTATTTAGTCTTCTACTCCTTCTTTTTTGCCTTCTTCTTCGTTATTTAGTCTTCTACTCCTTCTTTTTTGCCTTCTTCTTCGTTATTTAGTCTTCTACTCCTTCTTTTTGCCTTCTTCTTCGTTATTTAGTCTTCTACTCCTTCTTTTTTGCCTTCTTCTTCGTTATTTAGTCTTCTACTCCTTCTTTTTTGCCTTCTTCTTCGTTATTTAGTCTTCTACTCCTTCTTTTTTGCCTTCTTCTTCGTTATTTAGTCTTCTACTCCTTCTTTTTTGCCTTCTTCTTCGTTATTTAGTCTTCTACTCCTTCTTTTTTGCCTTCTTCTTCGTTATTTAGTCTTCTACTCCTTCTTTTTTGCCTTCTTCTTCGTTATTTAGTCTTCTACTCCTTCTTTTTTGCCTTCTTCTTCGTTATTTAGTCTTCTACTCCTTCTTTTTTGCCTTCTTCTTCGTTATTTAGTCTTCTACTCCTTCTTTTTTGCCTTCTTCTTCGTTATTTAGTCTTCTACTCCTTCTTTTTTGCCTTCTTCTTCGTTATTTAGTCTTCTACTCCTTCTTTTTTGCCTTCTTCTTCGTTATTTAGTCTTCTACTCCTTCTTTTTTGCCTTCTTCTTCGTTATTTAGTCTTCTACTCCTTCTTTTTTGCCTTCTTCTTCGTTATTTAGTCTTCTACTCCTTCTTTTTTGCCTTCTTCTTCGTTATTTAGTCTTCTACTCCTTCTTTTTTGCCTTCTTCTTCGTTATTTAGTCTTCTACTCCTTCTTTTTTGCCTTCTTCTTCGTTATTTAGTCTTCTACTCCTTCTTTTTTGCCTTCTTCTTCG